>NC_057943.1:37287201-37342201 GCF_018555375.3 Anguilla rostrata | reverse complement strand
TTTACAAGTCTTATTTTACTCATCTGTTTTTAAGCCTTTGTTACAAACACGCTGTCTGTGTGAGCACTACCGCACACGCTGTCTGTGTGAGCTCTACCACCCCACCACACAAGCTCTCTGTGTGAGCTCTACCGCACATGCTCAGTTCATCCATGAACAGTGGATTAAGGCAGATGGCTTTGTTAACGTCTTTTTTGTGAACAGTGAATGATCGCTAGGCTAGCCTTACACAGCTGCAGGAAAAACAGAGCAGCGTCAGTGAGAGGAAAAGAAAACTGCACGGCGACTGTTAGCCGTCCTGATGAATTCAGGCTGCCACACAATGCTTCCACATCTACAGCCGCGTTAGCGAGCGGTCAAATAAAACTGTTTGGTTTGCGCTGAGTTTAACGGCCTGTTTGGAGGTCTCACCATAGAGTGTCCGACGATGAAGACGGGCAGGTCCGGGTGCCGCCCCCTGATCTGGTCTATGTGCTGCAGAGAGTCTCTGACGAAGATGTGGAAGTTCTCGATCACCATCCTCTCCCCTTCACTCTGGCCATGACCCACTGCGAGAGAGAGAGGAGGGGTCACCGAGGGGTCACCGACGGGTGACAGAAAGGTCACGGAGGGGTCACAGAGAGGAGACAGAACTGAACAAGACAGGCAGAACGGGACAGCGTACGTTTATATTTGTGAGCAGTAAAATACAGCCAAATAAGCAGGCCTTGTTGTAAGAGCTAATGCATATACAAAATAAATACACAAATCCATTTCTGTGAGACAAAAAAGCAAAAATATACGTATTTCCATTTAAATACTAAACTGGATTAGGCTGCGTAGAAGTAGAATAAATATCAAATGTCAACATTTCAAGCTCTTAGAAACAGTGAACAGTGAGTGTGAAAACAAAATTTCAAAATACTTTTGCCATTACACACATGGACGAAAGCCCAGAGATGTAGTTATATCATCCGGGAAGCATCCCATCATAAATAACATGCACATCATTACCAGACTTTTAGTACCGCTTTTAACTTCCTGTAAACATTTGGACTAAGACGGGCCCCAGCTATGCAGCCGTTTCCATGGCGAGGAAAAGAAATTGTGTGGTCCTTTTCAATTTCTAAACAAATGCATCACACACAGACACACAGACAAATACACACACGCACGCACGCACACACAAACGCACACACACACGGAGACACACACACAAATGCACACACACACAAGCACACACACACACACACACACACAAACGCACACACACACACAAGCACACACACACACACACAAACGCACACACACACAAGCACACACACACGGAGACACACACATGCACGTGCACACACATACACACACACACACACAGAGACACACACACACACACACACACACGCATCTCTGTGTAAAGACTGTACAGGACTCGTAGATGTGGGAAAATTGGAAGATGGCGGAAGTCACTGTAGCACACTAACGAGGTGAGAGGGGCCACTCACTCGTCTGGATGAATGCAGCCCTCACTCAGGCTTCAGGATTCAGGAGTGACAGACTACACTTCCCCGCAAGGCCCCACACAGCCCCACACAGCCCCACACAGCCCCACACAGCCCTACACAGCCCTACACAGCCCCACACAACCATACACAGGCCACCCCACACAGCCCTACACAGCTATACACAGGCCTCCCCACACAGCCCTACACAGCCCAAAACAGCCCCACACAAGCCCCACACAGCCCAAAACAGCCGCACACAAGCCCCACACAGCCCTACACAACCCCACACAAGCCCCACACAGCCCCACACACCCCCCACACAGGCCTCTAACTACATCTCCGCCGCAGGAACTAAACTAGCGCCCAGGAACACCAGGCTGGAATCAACACTGAGGTTATTCTTCCTTTCTGGAGAGCAGACTGCGCTCGAAACGCCTTCAATTATCTCTGACCACAAATTAAACTCTGGCATTCTGCGCCATTCATTTTTCACTCCAGTCATGCTTCCCAGCACCAGGTCCAAAACATTCCACTCGGGTCCAAACATTCCGTCGCATCGTCAACCAAAACGTTTGCCTTTTCAACAAACAAACCCGGAGTCAAGCTAATGAATTACCGAGGTGAATGTATAACTATAGTCACGTGCTTGCGTTCTATACATTTATATTCTGGATGGAAATATACACACAGTGCCAAGGCCACTTCAACGCTGGTGTGGGAAATATATTTTATACATTTTATTGGGAGGTGGGACTTGAGATATACTGCATTCACTTTAACGTTGGCTTCGCTTGGATGTATTCAGAATATATTTGTTTAAATGAACAGGAAGCTTTCATTGATGCCAAATATAAACTATACCAAGCAGAGTACACGGATATATACTATGCAGTTACACCGAGATCTTTATGTGAAAGATTTCAAATTAATTTGAAAAATAAAATGAGTTTAATGTGTACTTGAAATAGTAGATTATTAAAGTAGCATTGTGAAGTTGAATTGCACAAGAGAAGTGACAATGTTAGAGTGGAACATTCACTTTAACTCAGTTTCTCAGTTCTCAGTTCTCAGTTACTCCAAATATGTTCCTGTTTAAAAAGGCAAATACACAAAGTGAACTGACTGAAAAAAAAAACGCTTGTTTTTGAAACAGACGGGGTGAGAAGCTGAGGTCAGGGGTCGCACTCACCGTGGTCATGCGAGAACACCAGCAGGCCGTGTCCCGAGAGCGTTTTGGCGAGGTCACCGTAGCACCCGCTGTGTTCCCCTGCCCCGTGGGCCACAAACACCAGCGCCCTGAGGGGCGAGAGAGGGGGGAGAGAGAGAGAGAGAGTGTCACCGCTCTGTAACTCTAACAGAGGCACACACACACACACTCTCGCACACACACACGTACGCACAAACACAGGCACGTACGCACAAACGCAGGCACGTACGCACAAACACACACACTCGCACACACACACGTACGCACAAACACAGGCACGCGCGCACACATACGTATGCATAAACACACGTACGCACGCACACATACACACACACACACACGCAAGGACACTCACACGCACGCACGCACGCACACAAACAATCACGCACGTACGCACACACCCACATACACACAGACACTCACACACATGTAACGAGCTAGCAAACTAGCCAGGCTACACCCGCTACACATGCACGCACACACATTACATTACATTTTACATTACATCACAAGCATTTAGCAAACAGTCTTATCCGGAGAGACTTACAGAATGCTTTACATAGCATTCACATTGCATCCATTTATTCAGCTGGAAATGTACTGAAGCAGTGCAGGTTAAGTACCTTGCTCAAGGGCACAACGGCAGCGTCCTACCGGGGAATCGAACCTTAAGGCCACCAGACCACCTCCTTACCCACACAAGCACAAGCTGTAAAGCAGCTTCTGTAACACCGTCTCTAACACTCTCACTAGGAACAAAGACGCAGCCCCGAGACAACAGGCAGGCTCAGCTATTCACACCACAGCCAGCGACGCCCCGAGAGTAAAGAGCGCGCTCACAAGCTGCTGAACGTGGCGCGGACGGAGATGACCGGGTCAGAAAGAGCGCGCTCACAAGCTGCTGAGCGCGGCGCGGACGGAGATGACCGGGTCAGAAGGAGCGCGCTCACGTATCCCAACAGTGCGCCTTCAGTGACGCGGATCGTGGGAGGCAAAAGGGCTCACAGCACACTGAGCGCACTCTCAAAAAGGGCGCGTTAATATCCAACACACTTTTTGCGTTACTACTTTCAACACATTTTGCCTTAATGTTACTACTTTTGTGTGACAAATATCCAGTGTACGTGTTACAAAGGGAGACTTTCTGACTCCAGGCTGGGGTGAAAGTAACACAGAATGTGTTGTCCTTAACCAGCCAAAGGACAGATCTCGTCTTTTTTTTTATTATCTTATGCATTTTGGTAATATGTATTTAGGCCTACTTGTTGTTTACTTCTTTAGGCATACTATGAATATGTGTGTGATATATATGCATATACATGTAACAGTATTGAACTGAAAAGAATAGCTACTAAGTGAGGAAGGGGGAGGAATAAAAGAGGCAGATGAGTGAGATGGCAGGAGAAGGAGAGAGTAGAGAAGGGGGAAGATGATGGAGGGATAAAAGGAAAAAAATAAAATAAAATAAAATAAATTAAAAAAAATTTTTTTTTTAAATATAATAATAATAATAATAATAATAATAATAATAAATCATGAATATAAATGGGAAAGGTACACAGAGGGGGAGGAGAAGGGGGGGAGGGGGGAGATAAGAGAGGGAGTGAGGGGAAAAAAAAGAATACAAAGGAAGAAATAAAAGTTTAGTTTAGTTTAGTTGTTTTGTTGTTTTGCGACGTTGTTTTTATATATATTTATGTATGGATGTATTTTTTGTATAAATATGTTTGTGCATTTAGAATAAAAATGTTTTTAAAAATGGACAGGTTATGAGTTGTTGTTGTTGTTGTTTCTGTTGTTGTTGTTGTTATTTCTGTTATTTCTGTTGTTGTTGCTGTTGTTGTTATTGCTGTTGTTTCTGTTGTTGTTGCTGTTGTTGTTATTGCTGTTGTTTCTGTTGTTGTCGTTGTTGTTGTTGTCGTTGTTATTGTTGTTGTTGTTGTTGTTTTGCGAGCGCGCCTGTCCGTCTCCGTTCCCACGCTTCTCATTGAGCGTCTCTGGCCTCGTTTGCTCTGGTCTGGCTCCTTCCCGCGCCCCGCATTCTGCGGCGGTTTTTATCTGGCAGCCCATCTGTACGCCGCGCACGCACGCAAAGCAACTCCAGAACGGAGATTAGCATCACAATAGCCGCGCGCCGTCCTTAATGAGGCCGGCATATTTCCAAAATACTGAGCACCGCGACGGAGGCTGGGACTTAACCCCTTCGGCTGCGTCCTCACGCGGCGTTCCTGCCGAATCCACCGCTCGAGGCGTCCCGTTCGCTCTCTACGGACGGGCCGCCCGGTGCATGATGGGTACGGTCGGGCGAGCGACGTGGTGCCGTCGCCGGTTCTGCACTGGCACAGAACTTACTCCGTCCTTGTTCTGCGTGAAATAAGGCGTCCGACGTAGTTCGCTCGGATCAAACTTTCAAACTCGCCGTTGCAGATCAAACACGAACCGAAGATTCAGCAACTCCGTCGCCTAGTTCTCGCCCTCAGAGGTTTTCGGAAATAGTTTAGGTGGGAAAAGACCGGGACGGAACCCCGCCTACGTTACTTACGCAGCACCGCCCATTGAACAGAGAGCCTGGGGGTCCGGGGCACCCCCCCTACGCGTACCCGCCGGATTCGGTGAGAACGCTGCATCGTCGATTCGCGAGGGCGCGTGGGGACGCACCGCACCCCCCTAGCCGCCCGTTTTGTGGGCGGTGCTGTCTGAAGTAGGCGGGTTCCGTCGAGTAGATGCTACAAGTGACGCAGCCTACCGAGGAATGCTGCCGGCACCCGATTGGATATGGTAAATGGTAAATGGACTGCATTTATATAGCGCTTTTATCCAAAGCGCTTTACAATTGATGCCTCTCATTCGCCAGAGCAGTTAGGGGTTAGGGGTTAGGTGTCTTGCTCAAGGACACTTCGACATGCCCAGGGCGGGGTTTGAACCGGCAACCCTCCGACTGCCAGACAATCGGTCTTACCTCCTGAGCTATGTCGCCCCATAGACGCCGGGCGGTCCTTGGTCAAAGAGGAACAATATGACAATATGGCAGAACGTTGGTAAGCATTCTCCCTTCTGAGCCAGAGCGAGCGACACTGGACATCTTTCATCTGCACAGAACGAGGCCGGCCGGTTAGGAGGCAGAGGAACTCGACGGCAGAGTTCCCACCGTCACGCACCGTTGAGCGGCCCCCATGTTGTTTCAGCGCTGCATTTTTTCGGCGCGGCGCGTCATCGAGAGGCGTTCCGTTCCCGGTCGAAGAAACTGGTTGTCACGCCCGACAGCAAACGGACATTTTCCAAACCGTCGCCGATAGCGTGGAGACGCTCGTAGAGGCTTTAGGTACTACGCGCGCTCATCCGCTGAGTCGAGGTATAACATCACTATCGACGCGGTAGGTTTCAGCGAGAGCCGTGCTGAGCTCTTATTGGCCGTTAAACGAGCCGGGTCGTGGCCAATCGTCGATAGAACCAGACGTTGGAGCTGATTCGGTTCTCTGGAACGGGTTCTTCCTATCTCGTTCTCTCACCGGACCTCTCATCACTTTCGCCTCTCCCAGTGTCTCCTTTATTTTCTCTGATAACAGGGCTCCTCTGTTATCAGAAGAGACCTCCCTTTCACTAGGGCCTCCCTGCATAAGTAAGTTAATTAAAATAAATTTAAAAACCCATATTAATTCTGAACACACATCGCTTTCCTTTTTTCGATAGGGAGCTCCGTGCTCATAAAATGCGGAAACTAAATAGGGGCCTTATGTTACGGAGATACGAATCAATTTGACACCATTGCAAAATGTTTCTGATGAAACAGCTTGTTGTTTTAGTTCCTCTTGGGTGTGTCGGAGGCCGTCCCCCCGCGCGTTCTAGAACGCTCCGTGGTTTTTGTCGCTCTGCAGGAGGAAGTGCGTTCCTGTGACGGGCAGGCGGACGTGCTCAGATGGCCGCTCTTTCGCGCGGCACGCATTCCGCGAAGCCACGGCGCGGCACTCCCTAACCCAGGAGCCTCGGCAGGGTACGGGGCCCGGCCCCCGAATTAATGAAACTCCTACTCTAGTGCTACTCTAGGGTAGGCTTCCTTTATTTATCTTTTATTTAAAAAGAAATACTTATACAGGTGTGGTTCTGTGCCCCCTGCTCTTTTAGGGCTATGTCCTGTAACGCCCCCCCCTCCTAAAATAACCCTCACCCGTGTGTCTTTGGATTGAGGGAGGAAACCGGAGTACCTGGAAGAAGCCCATCTGGGCTCAGAGTAAAAACACACGTAAACTCCACACACAGAAAGGACCTGACTCCCCCGGCCCGGACTTGAACCCGGGACCTTCCTGCTGTGAGGTGACCGTGCTACCCACCGCTCCAGGCTGGTCCTAGCATTACCATAATAAATATGAATAAATAAGGGCCTTCACTCAGAAACAGCGCTCAGTGTTCTGCCTGTGTCCTGTTTACAGAGGGGCCCGGGGCGCCCCGCTGCAAAGGCCTTCGAACCCGGAGCATTGTTACGGGGGGGACAGGCCTTTTATCTACAGCCCGCGCTGTAATCTGATCTGCGCCAAGGGAAACCTGCTCTTCCTCTCCATTGTGGCCGCGGTGTCTGGTTAAAAAACCAGAGCGGGAACTCGCTCTGCTGGAATCCGAGACGCTTCCCCAGGGCCACACCCTCCCGGCGTAAACAAAATAGCCGCACGCAGGACCAGGGCGTTCTGCTTTGGCGATTGTCCGCTCGCCGCCCATCGGGGGCCCCTAGGGGACGGGACGCCGCCTCACGGGGGTCCCTTCGGAGAATTCGGCGATCCGCGACATTGTCTCAGCCGGCCCCCAATCTCTCCACCCCCCCCCCCCGCCCCCCCGTTCATCTGCCAGGACGTCCTGTCCCCATTTCCCTGGCACCCTCCGAAAGGATCCATTGTGCAGGCCGAAATTTCCCAGAGGGCCGCTGAGAAAGGCCTCCAGTGTATCCAGCGTTTGCTTTCGCTCGACAACACCCCCCCCCATTCACTCTCGCTTCTACCCTCGATCTCACTCCCCACTGCTCAGAGAACCCCTCTCATTCTCACTCACGCTCGCACCCTGGATCTCACTCCCCACTGCTCAGAGAACCCCTCTCATTCTCACTCACGCTCGCACCCTCGATCTCACTCCCCACTGCTCAGAGAACCCCTCTCATTCTCACTCACGCTTCTACCCTCGATCTCACTCCCCACTGCTCAGAGAACCCCTCTCATTCTCACTCACGCTCGCACCCTCGATCTCACTCCCCACTGCTCAGAGAACCCCTCTCATTCTCACTCACGCTCGCACCCTGGATCTCACTCCCCACTGCTCAGAGAACCCCTCTCATTCTCACTCACGCTCGCACCCTCAATCTCACTCCCCAGTGCTCAGAGAACCCCTCTCATTCTCACTCACGCTTCTACCCTGGATCTCACTCCCCACTGCTCAGAGAACCCCTCTCATTCTCACTCACGCTTCTGCCCTGGATCTCACTCCCCACTGCTCAGAGAACCCCTCTCATTCACCCTCGATCTCACTCCCCACTGCTCAGAGAACCCCTCTCATTCACCCTCGATCTCACTCCCCACTGCTCAGAGAACCCCTCTCATTCTCACTCCCGCTTCTACCCTCGATCTCACTCCCCACTGCTCAGAGAACCCCTCTCATTCTCACTCACACTCTCACCCTGGATCTCACTCCCCACTGCTCAGAGAACCCCTCTCATTCTCACTCACGCTCTCACCCTCGATCTCATTCCCCACTGCTCAGAGAACCCCTCTCATTCTCACTCACGCTCTCACCCTGGATCTCACTCCCCACTGCTCAGAGAACCCCTCTCATTCTCACTCACGCTCTCACCCTCGATCTCACTCCCCACTGCTCAGAGAACCCCTCTCATTCTCACTCACGCTTCTACCCTCGATCTCACTCCCCACTGCTCAGAGAACCCCTCTCATTCTCACTCCCGCTCTCACCCTCGATCTCACTCCCCACTGCTCAGAGAACCCCTCTCATTCTCACTCACGCTCGCACCCTGGATCTCACTCCCCACTGCTCAGAGAACCCCTCTCATTCTCACTCACGCTCTCACCCTGGATCTCACTCCCCACTGCTCAGAGAACCCCTCTCATTCTCACTCACGCTCTCACCCTCGATCTCACTCCCCACTGCTCAGAGAACCCCTCTCATTCTCACTCACGCTCTCACCCTCGATCTCACTCCCCACTGCTCAGAGAACCCCTCTCATTCTCACTCACGCTCTCACCCTCGATCTCACTCCCCACTGCTCAGAGAACCCCTCTCATTCTCACTCACGCTCTCACCCTCGATCTCACTCCCCACTGCTCAGAGAACCCCTCTCATTCTCACTCACGCTCGCACCCTCACACTCACTTGCAACACTAGCTCACACACGCGCACACGCACGTGCTCACTCCCGCACGCCCGCTCCCTCGACCGCACACCGATGTCACCTCCACGCCGTCCAGTCTCTCATATCTCACCGAGTCTCTGACTGTGCCCACGTGCCCATAGCTTCGCCGTAAAGCCAGGCTACACTGCCTGTACAGAGCACAATACCCATGTGAAAAAACTGTACGCTGAAGTGTACCTGAAGTATACTATTTTATACTTAAGAATATTTGAAGTAGAACTTAAGTTTATATCTGGAATGCTCAGTGTGCTGTTTTTTCACACAGGCAGTACGTCGTTTTGTAGAGCAGCTCAGCTCCTGTGTTCGAAAGGTACAGCCATAAACTGCACAGAAGGGGGTAAAGAAGTGGAACAAAGTCGCCTAAAAAAGAAACAGTTTGGATGTACCAAACGTATGGATTAATTAAGTCTGCTAACCATGCAAGCTAAGAGTTTAACTCCTCTCTGGTACATTGGCTTACCCATGGGTTAATGAACTCCTCTCTGGTATATTGTCTTACCCATGGGTTAATTAACTCCTCTCTGGTATATTGTCTTACCCATGGGTTAATTAACTCCTCTCTGGTATATTGTCTTACCCATGGGTTAATGAACTCCTCTCTGGTACATTGGCTTACCCATGGGTTAATTAGTTTTGTAGCTATGCTTGTTCTTCCACCTGCCGTTTCACTCTCATTAAAATGTGAAACAAACATGACAATGGTGCCATTGGGCGTCGTCATGTGGTTTGCGTGGGTTGCAAAAATCCTGTCCACACTAATGCTGATTGGCTGCCGGCCAGCAGCCCAGGAGGGTTGCGCATGATTGGCTGCGGCGTTGCCCAGGGATGGAGGGTTTTAGCAGGGATTCAGCCCGTCTTCTCCTCAAGACGCCTACCTCCTTGTCCACGTCTTGCCCTCTGTTCTGCCCCCTGTGGCCGATGGGCACCTGCAGTCAGGGCACGTCTTCAATAATGTTTTTCACCCATGTTCATTTCCAAAGCATATATTTAATATTGCTCAAAGAGAACATTAGTTACAATTCATTTAGGAGGGCAATGAATGGTCTTTAATATTTTCTCAAATTTAGGCCTAATCTAGAGGGGCGACATAGCTCAGGAGGTAAGACCGATTGTCTGGCAGTCGAAGGGTTGCCGGTTCAAACCCCGCCCTGGGCGTGTCGAAGTGTCCTTGAGCAAGACACCTAATCCCTAACTGCTCTGGCGAATGAGAGGCATCAATTGTAAAGCGCTTTGGATAAAAGCGCTATATAAATGCAGTCCATTTACCATTTACCATTTAGAGGCACACGAACAGCATTCACACTGTAAAGCGCACCCACAAAAATGAACAAATTAAAGGGCGAAGAAAGGCGCAAAAAGACCCCGACCTAACCCCCCCACGGAGTCTCGAGATCTCGGTCATTTTTGGGTTCTGGTTACGCCCCTCGCCGGGTGGCACGCGCCTAGGCGAGGGAAGCGCGCTCGACCGCGTCCTCCCAAACCGGTGACGCCACATTCCCGCTCCTCATTGTACCCGCTGATTTATTAGGGGCATGTCCCGGTGCGTCAGCGCGGAGATAATTCCGCGTATTTAGCGGGCTAATTCGTCCTCTGGCTGGTCGGGGGGAAAAGGATATTCAACAGAAACATTTTCTGTCGTTTTACTAAGACGGCACATGGCTCTGAACTATCTACAGACCTGTACAGCTAGGTCGCCTGCATGAGAGTATTTTTTTCTTCGGTTATGTAGCTTACGCAGAAGACACAGACGGCAAGGAAGTCACCCGTAAGAAGCCTGGGTGTTCAGAGTAGCTATTGACAGTTAATACGTGAAAAATACATTTAAAGTGATCTAGGCAAGAACCTGGCCAAAATGGTGTT
This sequence comes from Anguilla rostrata, assembly GCF_018555375.3. Classification (NCBI taxonomy): domain Eukaryota; kingdom Metazoa; phylum Chordata; class Actinopteri; order Anguilliformes; family Anguillidae; genus Anguilla; species Anguilla rostrata. Next base: position 37,331,250 of record NC_057943.1, on the reverse strand, counting down.
GATAAGGTATTAAATCTCACCAGGTTGGCGAACCAGCTTTGCTTCCTTGGAGACTGGGGACATTGTCAAGTTTTTCCAGTAAGCTATGGCCTTGCCAAACTGCTCATATTCTAAAAATGTACCAAATTTACATAAGACAAAATTAATATAAAATGTACCAGATTTACATAACACACAATGAATATAAAATGTACCAGATTTAGATAAGACACAGCTAAATTAACTTTGACAGATTAGCCTATTTAAAAGGGAACACCACCAAACAATCAATCATGATTTGCCATGTTTCTTTATATGTGACATATCTGGCAAAGCACAAATTGGCATAATCACTCCAAATAATGCCTTGCTGTCAAACCCGATTTGGCACAGGCCAATCACGTGCTATCCTGGCATCTGGCTGATAAGGGCGGCTAGGTAGCAGCCGGGCGGTTTATTATGCACTTCATTCAGTTAACATTAGTGAGTGATGGACTTCCTGGAATTTACATCCCCAGCCGAGAGCCATTTTTCAGGGCTTTTTTGTGAGTAATGAATTGAAGGCCTGCTATAGCGCACACAGACGCTGAGTCGCCGTTCTACGGACACCTGTAGCCGTAGCACGTGCGAGTCCGGAAACCTCCATTTCAAAAGCAACGCCGTTCACGCAGAACCCACAGTGCGAGTGATTCCCAGGCCCCCTCCCCACTCCACCCCCCCTTCCCCCAAATATTCCCCAAGCCACACCCACAACAACCTAGCCACACCCATGTCCTACCTTTCTATTTAGTTAGTAGTGTGGAGGACATCAAGCAACAAAAATATTCATAAGTTATTATTCAAATTTTGAAAATGGGATCAGCTTTTTTTTGGTTCAGTATCTGTTGTGCTATATAAATATGTATGTCATCTAATCATCAGAGGCCCTGGTATTTTTAGAAATCATTTCCTTGCTGTCAAGAGAGCATAGACTCGCACTCATAGTGATAAAGCAAGAGGGGAGTTTGTTCCTCAATGAGACCCAGGCACATGCTTCGGTTCTGGCCTATAGCGATGGGGTAGTCACATGAAAGAGCTCATTCCATCTGTACGGGGTTCCCCTTTAGGATCAGGTAACTGACAAATGAACAAACTCAGTTTGACTTCTAACAACCTTGTGATTTAAAGGCGGAGAAGCCAAGGCCCAAATTACACGCATGGCTCTGACCGTGCACAGCTGAATTGACTAAACTGACCTCAACTCTGCTGACTGCATGCCACAATGAGTCGACACATCACTCTGACTACACACATCACTCTGCTACACACAACACTCTGCTACACACAACACTCCGCCACACACATCACTCTAACTACACACAACACTCTGCTACACACAACACTCTGCCACACACATCACTCTAACTACACACAACACACCGCTACACACATCACTCTGCCACACACATCACTCTAACTACACACATCACTCTGCTACACACATCACTCTAACTACACACATCACTCTGCTACACACATCACTCTAACTACACACAACACTCTGCTACACACATCACTCTGCTACACACAACACTCTGCTACACACATCACTCTGTTACACACATCACTCTAACTACACACATCTCTCTACTACTACACAGCACTCTGACTACACACATCTCTCTGCTACACACATCACTCTGACTACACACATCTCTCTGCTACACAGATCACTCTCTACACATATCTCTCTGCTACACACATCACTCTGACTACACACATCTCTCTGCTACACACATCTCTCTAACTACACACATCTCTCTGCTACACAGATCACTCTAACTACACATATCTCTCTGCTACACACATCACTCTGACTACACACATCTCTCTGCTCCTCAATGAGACCCAGGCACATGCTTCGGTTCTGGCCTATAGCGATGGAGTAGTCACATGAAAGAGCTCATTCCATCTGTACGGGGTTCCCCTTTAGGATCAGGTAACTGACAAATGAACAAACTCAGTTTGACTTCTAACAACCTTGTGATTTAAAGGCGGAGAAGCCAAGGCCCAAATTACACACATGGCTCTGACCGTGCACAGCTGAACTGACTAAACTGACCTCAACTCTGCTGACTGCATGCCACAATGAGTCGACACATCACTCTGTTACACACATCACTCTGCTACACACATCACTCTAACTACACACAACACTCTGCCACACACATCACTCTAACTACACACATCACTCTAACTACACACAACACTCTGCCACACACATCACTCTAACTACACACATCACTCTGCTACACACAACACTCCGCCACACACATCACTCTGTTACACACATCACTCTGACTACACACATCACTCTGACTACACACATCACTCTGCTACACACATCACTCTAACTACACACAACACTCTGCTACACACATCACTCTGTTACACACATCACTCTAACTACACACAACACTCTGCTACACACATCACTCTGTTACACACATCACTCTAACTACACACAACACTCTGCTACACACAACACTCTGCTACACACATCACTCTGACTACACACATCACTCTGCTACACACATCACTCTAACTACACACAACACTCTGCTACACACAACACTCTGCCACACACATCACTCTAACTACACACAACACTCTGCTACACACATCACTCTGCTACACACATCACTCTAACTACACACAACACTCTGCTACACACATCACTCTGTTACACACATCACTCTAACTACACACAACACTCTGCTACACACATCACTCTAACTAACACCACTCGTTACACACATCACTCTAACTACACACATATCTCTACCACTACACAGCACTCTGACTACACACATCTCTCTGCTACACACATCACTCTAACTACACATATCTCTCTGCTACACACATCACTCTGACTACACACATCTCTCTGCTACACACATCTCTCTGCTACACAGATCACTCTAACTACACATATCCCTCTGCTACACACATCACTCTGACTACACACATCTCTCTGCTACACACATCCCTCTGCTACACACATCTCTCTAACTACACACATCTCTCTGACTTCACACATCTCTCTGCTACACACATCTCTCTAACTACACACATCTCTCTGCTACACACATCACTCTGACTATACACATCTCTCTAACTACACACATCTCTCTGCTACACACATCTCTCTGCTACACACATCACTCTAACTATACACATCTCTCTAACTACACACATCTCTCTGCTACACACATCTCTCTGACTACACACATCCCTCTGCTACACACATCCCTCTGCTACACACAACTCTCTGACTTCACACATCTCTCTGCTACACACATCTTTCTAACTACACACATCTCTCTGCTACACACATCACTCTGACTACACACATCTCTCTGCTACACACATCTCTCTAACTACACACACCTCTCTGCTACACACATCTCTCTGACTACACACACCTCTCTGCTACACACATCTCTCTGCTACACACATCTCTCTAACTACCCACATCTCTCTGCTACACACATCTCTCTAACTACACACATCTCTCTGCTACACACATCTCTCTAACTACACACATCTCTCTGACTACACACATCTCTCTAACTACACACATCTCACTGCTACGCACATCTCTCTGCTACACATATCTCTCTCCTACACACATCTCTCTCCTACACACATCCCCCTGCCTATAAAAATCACACAGACTACACAGAAAGCAGGAAATTATAGATTTAGCATTACTATTTTTGGTAACATTAAATTTATATGAATTATTTAGCATGTTCACATTTAAAGAACAACTGTTTGTTACACTTTGTTTTACCATTAAATGATAATTATAGTTTTGGGGATTCTCTTTTCTATACACTGTCGATTTAAATTCTTGGACAAGTGACTTACCAAGTTTCTATAAGTAAAAATGTATTTTACTTGTCCTTTGGACAAGTGCCTCAACAAGTGCCAAGCCCTGCGTGTGATTTTGATAATAATTAATACATTTTAAACTTAACTGGTAACTGATTGTTACACTCGCCCGGGACATACATTTACTCACTGGTATCATATCAGCAGCTCAGCTGGCTGGAAAGCACAGTCAGTCTGTTTGACACTGCAGCAGACTGTCCTTGGCCAATCTTTAAATCCAACTTCACAATGACAGAGCACAATTAAGTGACATCACAAAACTCTGGTAAGGCAGTGAAGGGGTGGATATGTGCACTTCGTATGTTCTACTGATAACATTTCTGCCTACGAAATATATATCTGGTGCAGATAAACCCAGAACTATAATAAGTGAGACAAGCAAAGCTAGACGTTCTTACAGAACTGTTCAAAGACTGATAAGCTCGGTCAACCAAACTAACGGGGCCCTTGCTGGATTGTCCTTTGAATAAAACACATGACTAAATGACTAACATGTGCCAGCAATTTGAGTCTTTTTAAAGCTTAACTACAGGCAGCAGGCCGACCACAGGCATCGCTATGACTACACGCTTATGCGTCCCCTGCGCTTTGTACGAACTCTGTGGGCCTCTGTGGGAACTCTGTGGGCCTCTGTGCGTCTGATCTAGCGCCGGCTTCTGAGTCCTCTCCTTTAATAGGATTAAAGAGTGACTGAGCCACTGTCCTTTGGGCCACACGGAGAAGAAGAAAAAAAACATCGCAGGGGCAGGTCCAGCGGGCAGTGGGGTGAATGCCTTACAAGGACAGCAGTGAAAACAGCGACTGCGTGCGAGGATGTGTTTAGGACAGACGGACTTGTTGGACATACTTATCCAGATTCCATCGGTCCTCAAATAAACATCTGCACCAGCGACTGGCCCTGAGTCTGTTTATGCTTCCAGTAAAAACACAGCATACCCGGTTATACATATACTGACAAACACACACACGCACATGCGTGCTCACACACACACGCACACACACACACACGTACACACACGCACACACACGTACACACACGCACACGCACTCAAAGACATGCACATCACACACACACACACACACACGTGCACACAACCTCTGGCTTCAGGAGTTCAATGCCCCTACATGAACTGTCTCACACAGATGAGTTTTGTGAATCATTAAAGGGCTCTTCTTCTGTTCACTGAACTGATTCTGTTCAATGAAGTTCACTTCCAGTTCTGTAAAATGCACTCCCTGTAACCGACACCCTACTACCTGCCCTCAGCCAGCACTGCAGTTTAGACTTATTTGATGCAGAAGCATTGTCGTTACAGCCAGTGTATTAGAGCGAAATCATCAACCGAAGCAATCGCTAAAAGCAGTCCAAACCAGTCTAACTGGAGTAGCTGCATTCAACTAGGCTTGACTTGCACTGAATCTGCAAAGATCCACTGGTCTTCCCCAGGACTGCCCAGCCCTGTTCTGGAGATCTACCGTTCTGTAGGTTCTCATTTCAACCCTAATTTAGCACACTTAATTCTGCTAATTAGCAGCTAAACAAGATCTCCAGCTGTATGAGGTGTGCTTTGTTGTGGTTGGAGTGAAAACCTACAGGACGGCAGATCTCCAGGAACAGGCCTGGGCAGCCCGGAGCTATACATCATTATTACCGACTGTGTTTTGATGCCCCAGATCCCACCAAACAGAACAGGACTAGTGAGTTCTGATCTTCGCTGGAATTCAGGCTTACTCGAATTTAATCAGGTTTTCCAGAAAGACACAGAAGATCACGTTACCACCAGTTTAATTTGTTTTGAAACGGCTCTGTTCTATGATTTCCGCTTGTTATATTTAAATGCTCTTATGACAATGTTTTATACTCTGTGATTATATTTTATTTTTGTCTTGTATTGTTTATGCCAATATAACACTGATCCCCCCCACATGAAATGTAGTGCGGTTATTTAACTCTTTTTTATTTTCGTGTTTAACTAACACAAACTAACTGAATGAATGGGAGGGTTTTATGGCTTTCACAGTTACCCTAGGGGCTAGTATATCTACTGTTATTTAAAGAACAGTTCACTGAAAGCAATTTCACTCAATTGATTGATTGGTAAGCAAACAAATAAGGCTATTAGCACAAGAAACAGCATAATCATAAAATCAGCACCACTTTTATTGACAACCCCGATTCTCATTCTGTCTTGGATGTTTTAAATATATGTAAATTAACCGGATGACGTTATTCACCCTGCTGGGGAAGCATGCTTGTATCTTTGCATTTTGGCAACAGTCTTCAGCACATAATACGCAGGTTGTCCGGGACAACTCTGAGAGTTGTTATAGTTGTTAGGGAAAGGTGAAGATAATGGAAGAGTAACTGTGGCGCTTCCCCTTTACAGCCAGGCCGAAAGGGGACACCATTCACGGGAGGTGCGCAGGTAGCTGCCAAAAGAGCGCTGGCTAGCGTGCACAGTCTGAACGCCTCTGCAGTTTACCTCACAGACACACACGCCACCTGCTTTCTGCCCAGCGCACTTAGGAGTGATGTCATCAGCCCGACACTTACAGTGATGTCATCAACCTGACACTTAGGGTGATGTCATCAGCCCGAGGCATCCGTCAAAGCCCAGAGCCTCTTCGGCCCAATCAGATCTAACATGGATCTCTGATTTCTCAAAAGCACATATTTCTATATGACATTTTATAAAATTAAAGGACATATAGATTGTGAACAGCAGTATAGCTATCTTAAAGAATACGTTTTTGCAAAAACAGATTGTAACATTGCATATGGCATGGTATGCAGTATAAATACAATATAAAAAGAGGAAGCCACAGCACTAAGAAGAAGAAAAATTCACAAATTACTTTTACTTTCATTTATGCAGTAATGAATGAGGCCCCTGCTTTTTATAATGCAATAGATTATAGGCACATTGTTCAACATTGTCGGGGACTCATTAAGGATCACAATGCTTGATAACAGACTTCTCTCTGCAGCAAGAGCCACAGAAAGAGTGCCAACCATTTATCAAACACTTTCATCATTACACAGCCTACAGAAAGAGCTTGATTGACACAAAGGGCTCAAACCTGCAAATTAATTTGTATAATAAGAGAATGAAATGGTAGCTATGGTTACAGCAATCCTATGCTGTACAGCAGACAAATGGTTTCCATGGTGACTATAGCTTTCTACGACTGAAAATGTCTTTTTGGATTGCTGTTATCCCCAGAGAACAGAAAAATGTCACTGCGCTCATCACACCTGAAGCAGGGAAGACCCATCTACAGCTGCCAGCCAGTATTTCAAGGACACACAGAGGCCATGACGTACTGTAATTACACTTATCAGCGTTCAGAATATATGCCTGGCTGGTCATGCAAACAGTGGTTAAATATATCATGTGTCATAATATAATAATAGTTTCTGCAGTTATTACCAGCAGATGCTGTTTATCACTAGCAGCCACCTTAACCTACTACCGTTTTCCAAGAGTATTCTTTGTTCGTCTTATAATCCGCGAGCCCACTAGGAGATGCTTTTGTTTAGAGGGTAACATCTTTTATTTGAAGAAATACACCTTGTTGTATTTATTAGCCTACAAGAGCAGCTGGACTTTACTTTCCGAAGCATGTAATGCTAGCTACACAAATAGCCACCATGACAACGGCTACGTGGGCTATGTTTATATGCGTTACCAGGATCTTTGACTGTCAGCGTTATATTAAAAAAATCAACGTGACCGGATGTAATTTACGAGGTAAAAATATGCACTGACCTTGGGGGGCCTTCGGGCTCCCAGTAGCGGCAGAACAAGTGCAGTCCGTCGGCGTTGACGATGTGCTGCAGATCCGTGTAGGGGACACCTTGCGGGCTCCGCCGGTCCACTACAGATTCTGGCATGCTGGTGCCTAGCACTTTGTCTACAACATAAATGCGAAAGACTGTCAGGAGGTCGCTACTGTACAAGTAAGAGACGGCCGCGAAAAACAAGCAAGTGACCAAAACATTCATTGTTTATGTTTCATTCATCGGTGGAAAAGCTGTTCGCGGCTCCGACGGAATGTTTTCAATTACGACCTCCTACGTCAGAGACTGCGAGCCAATGTCCGCGCCGTTACCCAGGCAGCGCGACAGTGGTCACATTCTCTCTCTGACATGCAGAGTAGTGACATAAAATGGAGAGCAAGGACATTAATAATTCAGTTACAGCGAATAATTGGGGCAACGGAGGAGAACCTAAATATGGTTCAGAATTTTCCAATGAGTGTCCCATAAACCCTCTAAACGGAGTCAATCTCATAATCTTGTCACCTACATAATTTACTGAACAGGTGTATCCTATTGTTGGAACTGTGCAATAGGTTATGCCTGATTTGATATGGGAATCCGCTCATACGTTAAACTACAAAGCTCTTCTTCTTCTTCATATAATAATAATACTGATAATGACAACAACACTAAGAAGAATGAGAATAATAGGAATAATTGATTACATCCGAAACATGACCATCAACCTCCCAAAATATAGCCTACAGTTTGGATTACCAGTAAAATATAGACTAGCCTATATGCAAAATAATAATAATAATAAATAATAATAATAATAATAATAATAATAATAGCAACAACAACAAAAGACAATTTAAATTAAATTAAATTCTGTCCTACAATAAGCTTCTGTTATGAATGCTGCTACACATGGTCATGCATGTTTTCTTTAGTCTATTTCTGGACTGGTTTGGATGAGATCCAAAAAAAATGACATTTAAAAAGTTTGACTAAAGAATGGTATACATTAGGCTATTACTTGATTACACTGAAATCAATAAATATCATACATGGACTGATGGTGCGGTTTTATTAGCCTATGATTTTTTATATGCGCAGAATTGTGAGTCGAAATGTTTACTTCGACGCACTTTTCAAAATTTTCCATAGAGCTTTCTAATTGAATGGGCTAAAACACTTGTCATTAAAAATGTAACAATCGTGCCCAGCGGAAACTCCCTGAAACTGTACCAGCATCGATTTATGACTCCCCGTTGGCTAAGCAACTAACCTGATGTCCTGAAACGTTACCCTGGCGCTTCTCACTCTCCTCACACTTGTGTGACGCTGGTCCCGAAGCTGACTCGCACACTGGCTTGACTTGTTCTACACTGGGCGAAACGCAGAAACCCGCGTGAGGAAACTAGCTGTAGGCGGGGGGGAGCATTTCTACCGACCAATCCTTCTCTCGGACCTCGGGGCTTCTTTATGCACTGAAAGGAGGTTATGGCCAAGGCACCAGCATGTCCACTCGAAACATCTGTTCAGTGTTTGGGGAAAACGTAAAAACTAATTAATAGGACGCGCGTTTTATTAGCCTATGTTAGCTCAGCGATGCAGAAAGATGTCAATTGTTACATGAAAGGAAATCTGATAGAGCAGATTTTCCTCTGATAAAGCATGCAGCCTAAGTACGATCACTCTTGAACTCACATAAACTTTATGTTTAGGCCCTTAAAAAATTACCAGTGTTATTTTTTATTTACTTTTATTCGTGAATTTAGCCTGGGCTTTCTTCACTTGTGGTTCAGTTCTCAAGAATGGGTTTCGCAGACGTGTTTCGGGTGGATGACATCTCTTGTCTTCTGGTGTCAACGCTAAAACATCAACAGAAAACTACGTGTTAGTTCGTATGAGTAGGCTGTTGACTAAATTACTACGCACACTGTTGGAAAGGCAGTGGTTAGAGAACGGGCTTGCAAAGGCTGTGGTTTTGATTTCTAATTATAGCAGCGCGGTTGTGCCCCTCAGAAAAGTTCTTAAACTGAACTGCTCAAGTAAAAATATCCCGCGGTGTGTAGCGCGTGACTTTATAGGTTGCTCTGGATAAAAGGGTCTGCTAAATGCTGAAATTCAATTTAAAGTAAATCAATCATTTTTTGAAAGGATTTAAAAAACAAATAATAAATACTGTTTACAATCTTTTTCATGTAGTGTATGCATTTGATAGCACACAAGAACGATTAGGATATTGTTAGCCTACATTATGTTTACAGTTACTTTATGATTTTATAAAAATAAGTCCTTATTGTTGGTAAGGTGTTGTAATCCGTTGTTTTTTTATTTTTTTATTTATTCATTACACCAGGCAAGTCATTAAGAACAAATTCTTATTTACAATGGCGCCCTGACAAGCGACAAAAGCCATTTAAGGGAAGAGGAGGTGGGCTAGAACCCGATTGTTGTTAAACGTGGTTTTGCGGTATATATGCAGGGGATAAGTAAAAGTTCAGTTTAAATAGAAATAGCGATAGAATCTGTTACGAGCAAGGGTGGATCAATAACTTGTAAGAAGGAATGTTAAGCAAATCGTGTAGTGTGTGACTGAGACCTCCAAGCCAAGAACTTTCCTTTATATTATATGGCTACTGTGTTTTTTACTGTTAGTTTTGCTCTCCACATTTTGCCAAACGGTGTTTTCATCCATGCAACTAGTAGTGCTTTCAACAATGTTGTCAGACTGCAGCTGATGAACAGGAAAGCAATCAGATGCTGTTCTAGTTTCTTATGTAGGCCTGTGATTAAGTACTCCATACAATAGAGCCTTTCTTATACACACACTGCTTAGTTCAAGATACTTCACTGGTGACCATGACCAAATATGCAGACGGATCAATGCAACATAATAACAAGGCTATTCTAAGCCTATGTGTACTAAACCAGTGTATATTTTTATTTATCAGGACACAGAAAAAGATGTAGCAATAACTGTGGTCATAAATATTGCTGTCCTTGCTACAAATCAAACTTGCATAAGGAGATTGGGATCACATTTTCTGGGTTTCATTGCTGGGCCCTCTAGGTTCAAAGTGTTGAGATCAAGGACGTTTGCTTAGAGACCTTAGCCTGATGCAGAGTGTGATATTGTGAGACACCGAAACTTGTTTTGGTGGGAGTTCCACTCTTAGGACGCCTTTCAGACAAATTACACTAAGGGACAGGTCGATGTTTTAGATTGTCCTTTTTTGTTTGCTGTTTCACACCAGTTTTGCGGATTCAAGATCTCCTTTTGAATTTAGAACTGCGTACGGCAGTCTGAGAATCGGGAAGCGCTGTTTTTCCAGTACACCGCTCGAGAGGTTACCGTTACGCGGCCTCAGCCAATCTTTGGCTTTGGTTTTGGTTCATCTCTCTGTTTGGGTTCCCTCCTGTCAGGAAGTGACTAAGGCCTGAAGCTGGAGTCCAGAGCTGAGAGTGCTTTTCTACAGAGGAAGTGAGTCTGCTGACCCTTTATTCATTTAGTTTCCCACGGCTACATACATTCACTTCCAGGTTATTCCTTTTATAGCCATTGGGTGTTCCAGCCCATATGTTCAGGGTCAAATGGGATAGGCTGTTACACCTTTTTTTCTCTTTTTTTCCCTTTACACCTGTATTGTATAGATCAGTGGATCTGTGTGGTGTGGTTACTGTGAGAAAATAGCATTGTTTCAGGTCCAGGTGTTTTAGCAGCAGGGGAAGTGTGGGAACTGTTGTTCACGAACATATTTTTCAGGTGAGTTTCAGGTGGCTTACCTCAATTGTCTACTGGTATCAATGAGAAGACTGCAGAACAGTAGAAATGTAGGAAACAATGTTGTTCTGCCTGTTGAACAGCGACAGGATAGACTACAGTACACACCCTGTTCTGTCATTTACAGTTAATCAATACTTTTATAATTCTGAAAATTGACTTCAGTATTGTTGGATGATTAAACTGAATGTAGTTGGTTCCAAAAAATACTACCTCTGCAGATGTCGTGAAAAGATTGATATACCCTTTTTCATGTTATGCAAGCATTTGATCACACACAAGAACAAGTGGGCTATATTAAAGTAACATGATGTTAAATGATGTGCTATTTATTATTATTAACTATTAAGTCAGCGTGCAAAATAAGGGTTCTAAAAGAGCAGTGTGATATTCCTATTGATACTTTACATTACAGTTACATTCAGGCAGACAGCATATGCTCTTATCCTGAGCATCTTAGATTACCTTTTACTTACAAACCATTTATACCGCTGGAAAATTACTTAAGCGATTCAGGTGAAGTACCTTACTCAAGGGAAGAACAGTAGTGCCCTACCTGGGAATAAAACACCTTATGTTTCAAACCTGGTTTCCTAACCATTATAATTTACTGCTGTATAATATAGTATAATATGCTGCCTCATATACACTAAGATTACAGTTCAAATAATTTCAGAATCTTTTGGACTTTACAATTAGGTGATCTAATATTGATCTGAGAATGAGTTACTAAATTGGACACAGGCCACTTTGACAAAACAAAATAGAGTTAAACAGTGGCGCAATTTACAGTCTGACACAAGCCAAGCCCAAGTTCTTTCATCTCCTCAGCATGTCTGTCCACCCACAAACACAGCGAGAGGCGGGAGTAATTTGCTCAGTCATTATTGCAAATTCATACCCTTGTAAGGACACAAACACAGAACTCTCCCTGCACTGTAAAATTGCAAGATACATGTTCTGTTGAATATAAAAGGTTCCCAGGTCTGGATCTGCAGTTCTCTGGATTATGACAGCGCCAGTGTCCGGGCCAGTTTCTGAAACGCGAACCACCTTTCACACTTCCTCTGGGGCTGTTTGTTACCACCTCTAAACTGACGACTGAATTGTGTGAATCGAGCTGAATTAATTGCTAGCGTTCGGTTCATGACTACACTGGTCCTTAAACTGAAACGTCCCTCACAACAGATGGCTTAGCCTAAACGCAGAGCAGAAACAGGTTTGTGTTCTTTGTTAAACTTCCTGACTGTGTGGTTTAAACACACCTGTGCAGCACGCATAGATTATTCAGCTACTTTGTTTGACAGTTCCTGAAAGTAGCTCATTCAGTTTGCTGTACCTCATTTTAGTATACTTCAAGCACACCTGGGTCACTTGTAATTGTGACTGGTCCTCGTAAATGTTACGCAGTTAATGTATATGTGTAGGTCCGATGGGGGATCAGGAGACAGGTCCCCCAGTATTTTCATATGGATTAATTGGTAGATTAGCTATTAAGCTTGTGAGACTTGACATTTGACTACACGAGACTAGGTAGTCCAGCCCCAAAGTTGAAATATTCGTGCATTCATCCATGAATTTCTTTTTTTTTTTTTTTTTTGCACATTTATTCAAAACTGCCTCTGGAGGGTCCCGTAGGAAAAGAGTGCAAAATAAACCAATTTTCATAATTAGAAACATTCAAGAGAGCTCTTTGATGTTCTGGCTCTCTCTAAACACAACAAATAAGCGCATGTCTTAAGTGTCTGAAGCTATGGTGTAGAAATACTGTAATACAAAGAAGATGTCATATGTTTTGAAAATAAGTCTTTATTGTACATTATTATTTTACCCGCTGTCTGTACGGTCTCTTCTCGAGGGCAAAATTAAACTGGAAGAACAACTGGTAATGAAGCAGCACATTCGTTTCTTTGATTTGAAATTCCGGTTTGGGTAAGCATATGCAAGACTGAATTCAGGACACTGTATACCTGGAGGCAACCAAACCAAATAAGTTATTTCATTGTATATGTAAGTTGGCAAAACTGCCTGTTGCCAAATCACACAAAAAAAAAAAACGTTTTGTCATTCCCTTCAGGAACTGGTGCCAGTGGTTTCCCTGCTTCCCCGCATGCACGTGGCTCTTCAGTATAAAAAAAGGTCTTGGCTAATGTGAAATCATGTGACACAGCTGAGAGGATTATGAACTGCCAAAGGAGTGTTAGTATCAAAGGCTCCACAAAAGTTTCAGAGATCTCAAAATGAGTGGATGCATTCATGTGCAAATGTTTAAACTTTCTCTTTGAGATGTTTCTAAAGTTACCCTAGATTCCCTCAAAGCTCGCTAAGTCTTCTAGCCCTGCGTGTCACAAACGGAGCCTTACCATTTAATAAGGACAGCCCACAGTCTACTGCAGCATGATGGGTAGGGGGTTTTAATACGACTCGTTCACACAGCATTCACACACACACACACACACACACATTCTGCTGTCTTTCAGGAAATTGTTGCAAATGTAGTGATACAAGGTGAATGTGCTCCATGTTGGGAGCTAAATAACTGGTGGTCTAGTGGTAGCCGTTTTGAAAACTGGCCTCTTGATTTTTTATTAAGATTTAGCGTGGGATTCCTTTTAGTTTGCACATTACACGTTGAGCAGCACGGTGGTGCAGTGGCACTGTCGTCGCACAGCAAGAAGGTCCTGGGTTTTAATCCGGCCTGGGCCTTTCTGTGTGGAGTTTGCATATTCTTCCCGTGTCCGTGTGGGTTTCCTCCGGGTACTCCGGTTTCCTCCCACAGTCCAAAGACATGCAGGTAGGCTAATTGGAGACTCTAAAATTGTTAATACGTATGAGCGTGTGAGTGAATGGTGTGTGTGCCCTGCAATAGATTGGCGGCCTGTCCAGGATGTATTCCTGCCTCTCGCCCAGTGCACTCTGGGATAGGCTCCAGCACCCCTCGCGACCCTGACCAGGATAAGTGCATATAGATAATGGATGGATGGACATTACATGTTTATGGTTGAAGCCCAGCATGATAGGGATCTCATTTTATGGCAGAGGAAGGATAACTTGTCCACATGGCCAGAAGGCTATGTCATTGTAATAAAATCTTTTTTTTTGGAGGACAAAAGTTTTTTTAAAAGCTTGAACTGCTTACAGAGGCCTACCTTCAGGAAAAGCCAGGTTTCTGTACCTGCCGGAGAGCTGAGCCTTTTCATTTTCTTTCTATTCTAATATCCTGGTTTTACTGCCCCACGACTACATGAGCTTGTGTTCATTTTTTGTACTTTTCACAAAACAAACTAAACCTTTAAAAGTTTGAAAAAGCAGGAAAACACCAGGCCCTTGGAATTGGGCTGAAGTCCGGGCTGGCCGGGGCCTAGGGACTGTCTGCTATGACTGGGGGGGAAGTCCACTTTATTCACTGTTTAGATTGAGGGAGCTCTACAAAAAATAGTCTTAACAAGTCTTTTAGTCTTGTAATGAGACTCAAAATTTTATTTTTTCTCTCAAGCACAAAATATTATCTTGTTTTAAGTTACTGTTTGCTTGACAAATCTTGAAATTAGTCTGTCTCGCATCATTGGCAATATTTGCATCTTTTTTAGCGAAAAAGTAATAGAAAAGGATTTCAAGTCTAAATATAAGACTAAAATACTTGTTGAGATGGACTTATTTTTTGGTTTTTGCAGTGAGGTGACTTGGTTTGGTTTTCTTGTTTTTGTTTGGCTTTCTTTTCTGGTAGCCAATTCTGAACTATACACCTCTCGGGGTCCAGAGGGGCAGTTGTAACAGAACTGTTGATATAATGTGGAATAAACAGGGACCGGCATCCTCATCCTGAGACCAGCATCACAGTCTTTCACAGGGCCCAAATGCCCAAAGCACCCAGAGAAAGAATGATTCAAGGCATTCATAGGAATTAAGCAAGCACATCAATAACATAACATCATGGTTTTATTTAAATGCACAGATTTAGAGAAGCTATTTATTCAAAATAATTACAATGAATATAAATCTTCTAATTCTCAAATGAACTAGATTCAATCAATATGAGATTTTTAAAATATGAGAATGGTTTATATATGGCTAATTCTGGAACTCGTTGATGTAATTAGTTCAAATCTATGAAAATGCTTGACATACGGATTATTCATAATAACTGTGTAAATCTGGTTATTATTCGTTTCATTCATGTTTGATTTATAAATATGCATCACATGACTTTTTATTGTTTGGCCTACATTAAAATTACTTAATCTAAATGGATGGAACTTCTACAAGCATTTAAAATGCATAAATCGTAAAGACTGGGCCTTAAATATTTTTTTGATTGTGCTTACATTCAGACTAAGCAGGATTTGAGTTTGAGCCAGAATTTTCTTTTTTTAACGGTGCAGGCAGTCGTCACGTTTTCCTCTACCTATTTACAGGATAACACTCTTAAAATATTCAAAGCCGTTGTTTACCACATTCACAATAAACCATCCAGATGCTGATCTGGACATAGGGGCATTATTGATGCATATCAAATGAGGTTTATATTGTCTCACGATGGTTCGGCAACAGAGGAGCGTACTTCACCCCTGGGCTGCTGGCTGAAGAGCCCTTCCTAGTCTACACGCTCCTTTTTTAACGTGAAGTTCCGATGAAAACCAGTCTGTTTTTAAGGTTACGTTTCAGCTGAGTGGATCAGTGGATGCAGAGTTCTACCAGAGCAGTACGTAGAGACAATCGTTACTGTGTGTATTATATGATGTGATTATTATGTAAATTCGGCCTTTCCCCATGCGCGACAGGTGTGTGGTGATAAGTAGGGACTGCAGATGATGTGTACGGAGCTGTGACTTTCAACAATAGGAACACCCCAGGCTTTACTTCAATGGGCAGAAACACCGTATTCCTTTTTAAAAACATTTATTATTTTTTAAGCAATAAATACACATCGAATACAAAATACTCAAATTTCTTTTTAGGATACTTCAAAACAATTCAAGCCGAAATAAAAATTAAAAAAAAGGCCAACTGGTCTGTGCAGTGCTGAGTTTCAGTGTTTATCCGTACATCTCCTCGTGCTGTGCTGAGTTTCAGTGTTTATCAGTTCATCTCCTCGCGTGGTAGGATTTTAGAAATAGGTTCCCTTCATTTCCTGTCAAACAGAGAGAGACGTTTGACACAATCTGATCATAATTTTGTAAATAAATCTACAGTATACATTTCCTAAACACAATTTTTTTGCGAAAATTCTTATCACATATTTTATCACCAATTTTATAATGCCCAATCACAGTGCGGTGCATAAGTGTTTGGGCAGCGACACAATTTTTGTCGTTTAGGCTCTGCACTCCAGCACTTTGGATCTGAACTAAAACAATGGATATGAAGTTAATGTGCAGACTGCCAGCTTTAATGTAAGGGTATTCACATCAGTTTTGGATAAAGCATGTAGGAACTGGAGCCTTTCTAATACCCAGTCCTCCATTTAAGTGGACCACAAGTAATTAGACGAATTAACACAAGCTTAAATACAGTCATCATAGCACAGCACATTCCCTCTTTGGGCCACCCCACCCAGCTGAAACCCTGGCCGGGCCGCTGGCCAAAGTTAACAGAGGCGTGGTCCGGATTTGTGAAGTGAAGTGGACTTGGCTGTGGATAGCTGTTACATCATGAGTATTCTACCTTATTGGACCTGTGTTTTGTAGTTGTTGCGATGACCTTCGGTGAGTACTTATTGTACGTCGCTTTAGATAAAAGCGTCCGCCAAATAAACAAATGTAAATGTAATCTGATAGCGGACCGTAGGCCCATGCATGCGCTAGAGCAGTGCCTTAAGAGGATGAGCTCCCCCGGCAGCCCCCACGGTTCTGAAAATGAATGTGAGATCCGGAGAACTCTGGCATTGTGTACGTATTACACATGTTATTAGACTGCCCTATTACACGGGTCAGGGAACCTATTGTAAGACTGTTCTGCTGACTACTACGTGTTTCTGGGCAAATAAACCTTGGGCCAGTGCCTCCGTCTTTCTGTGCTACCAACAGCATCAACGGAACAAAATATTGTACAAAAAGTATTTCATGGAAAAACAGCCAGAAATTCTGCATTGTTTCCTGTGGGAGTTGGGCCCAGTTTCTCTCTGTCTCACCTGAGTGGATGGCTGTGAGGAGGTCTCTCTGTGACTCACCTGGGAGAGGTGAGGGGAGGTCTCTCTGTGTGACTCACCTGGGACAGGTGAGGGGAGGTCTCTCTGTGACTCACCTGAGTGGTCTCTGTGGAAGCATCTCTCTGGCAGTGGAGGACAGCGTCATGCACGGTGGAGAACATGGCAGCCTTGGTCACTTTATCACTGAAGAATCCCCCTCTTTCTAAGTTTTCCACCACACAGTCTGCAAGGCAAGCCAGGAAAAGAGAGATAATAAAAGAACTGGAGACAGAAAGTGAACCTAAGAAAAAACTTAAAAAAGGCTTATAACCTCATCTTCACCCTGGCTAACCTCTACAAAGGTAGACTGAAAGATAGTTAGCTACCTTCTCAGAAACTATTACAAATCAGCAAACCTTTATGTTTCACTACACCCAAACACAAGCGATCTACAGAACACAATAGCTCATTAATTGAGTGAAACAGATTTTTCAGGGCTACTTCAGTTGTGGCAAACAAGTCACAAAATATTTATGCACAAGATTTTAACTGTTTCAAAACAGGAGGCTTGGGAATTTTCATCATGTGATGTTAAAATTGTAGAAACAAAGCTAAATTCATGTTTTCAAGCATAAAATGCTGCAGATGAATCCAAAGTAGCATAGAAGAGTAGCAGAAATAAATTAATATCCACAAAAAAAAACACAATAAGAAACTTTTTTGGCCACCAAATATCCTCAAAGAAATGACAGCATAAATCTGACTGCAAAACTAAAAAAAAAACTGTTGAAAGCCAAATGAGACACAATCAAATGAAATTACCTTGAGATACAAAGCACTATAAACACACCTAGTGCTTAACGCTGAAAACTTCACTTAACACCTGAACAGGTACACCCGCCTGATGAGTACTCACCTTGACACCCAGAAAGGAACACGGCCACGCCCACATCCCCGTAGTCACGGCAAATCTGAAACATAGCCACATCATGGTCAGAGGGCACAAGGCTATAACCACACGGCTGAACAGAAGAGCAAACAGATCAGGCCTTGGTCAAATAATTAGTTGAAACTTTGTTCCCTTTTCTTTTTTTTTTTACAACGGAACATTTCTGCAGATTGCTGACAATTTCAAAATAAACATATTTTCATGAATATTCAGAACATAATTCTTCATTCCTAGGATAGTACACTGATATTAGTAACACTGTGCGATCGTGCAACTGAATTGTTCGTTGTGGTTGGTGATTTAAAAATTTAATAATTTCAAATACGTTGGTTTTCAAACAGTTTCAAACAGGCAGATGGACAGACAGAGGAACAGTCCAACAGATACAAGTACTCGGACAGACAGACAGACAGACGGACGGACGGATGGCCTCTCTTACGTTGCGCAGTGTCTTCACTCCCACGGTATCCAGGAAGTTGACGGGGCTCAAATCCAGGATGATGGCACTCGGAAGGGCGGGGCCCGGCTGAAGCCCCTCCTCCACATTGACTTCATCTGTCTGCCCATTCTGGGGCTCCTCCTGTGAGATGGGGCATGCGTAGGAGTCACTGGACTATGTGCAATTCTGCACATTCGCAGAACAAATACATTTGTGCTGCTCTTACGTTTCTGCTTTTAAAATATTGGCATGCGCACGCTTGTCTCGCTCAGAGCATGTTGAGACAGGCCTATCCATCCATCCATGCATCCATGCATCATCATCCATACATGCATCCATCCATCCATCCATCCATCCATCATCTAACCCTCTTATTCTTGGTCAGGGTCATGAGGGGCTAGAGCGTATCTCAGTGTGCATTGGGCGAGAGGCAGGAATACACCCTGGACAGGTCACCGATCTATTGTAGGGCCCACACACCTTTCACTCACACATTCATACCTATGGGCAATTTAGACTCTCCAATTAGCCTAACTGGCATGTCTGTGGACTGGGAGGAAACCAGAGTAGAGACAGGCCTACAAATAAGAAAATAAAACTTAAACTTGGAGAAAAATATAAGGCAATTAAAAGTATATAAAGTTTACATTGCTTCAAACACTCACACACAAACACACAGGCATGCATACAAATGCACCTGTGCATATGCACAGACATACATACATAGGCACAAACACACACATGTACAGAAAAACAGACAGATGGACACCCACATATGCACATACACACATATACATACGCACACACACACACACACACATGCATATATTGTATATGCTCAGATACACACTTGCATACATTCAGACACACACATTTTAATTCTTTATTTGAGACAGCAATTAACATACAACAAATGACCCAAATTTCTCTGAGGGCTTGTAACTGCATTTCCACACCCTGTGTTATCCCTAAACGTTCACCACATTGGTGAACGCCGGCTGTTACGACAGGAGCAGCGTTAAGGCGCTGTGTCACGGCGCACAGCAGCTACACTCCGGCCGCCATTTTGAAACACGCACACATACAGACCCACACGTCCACACGCAGACCCTTCCTCATCCCCCCGTTCCTCTTTTTACCATCTCTCCTTCCTCCCTCTTGGCCTCTTTCATTTCTTTTCTTTGTCGCTTGGCCTCCCTCTTCTCTCGGCGCAGCTGCTTGGCTTGCTGCTTCTTCTTGATGGACAGAATCTTCGCGATGTCAATCCCACTCTGCAACCCCAGGGGACAAAATGTCACCATTTATATTCCTGCCATGCAACATGCTTTCAACTGCTCCCTCCTTCTGCCACATGAAAAGAAAGATACCACCCCTTACTCCTTCCAAACGAAAAGAAAGATACCACCCCTTACTCCTTCCAAACGAAAAGAAAGATACCACCCCTTACTCCTTCCAAACGAAAAGAAAGATACCACCCCTTACTCCTTCCAAACGAAAAGAAAGATACCACCCCTTACTCCTTCCAAACGAAAAGGAAGATACCACCCCTTACTCCTTCCAAATGAAAAGAAAGATACCACCCCTTACTCCTTCCAAATGAAACAAAGATACCACTCCTTACTCCTTCCAAATGAAACAAAGATACCACCCCTTACTCCATCCAAACGAAAAGAAAGATACCACCCCTTACTCCTTCCAAACGAAAAGAAAGATACCACCCCTTACTCCTTCCAAACGAAAAGATACCACTCCTTACTCCTTCCAAATAAAACAAAGATACCACTCCTTACTCCTTCCAAATGAAAAGAGACCACCCCTTACTCCTTCCAAACGGTAGGAAAGATACCACCTCTTACTCCATTCATACAATACACTACAGACCACCCTTTAATCCATCCATATATGAGCAGGATCACCCTTTACTCCTTCTATACAATACACAAAATGAACCCTTGCTCCAAAATGAACACATTACAAACCAATTCATACTCCTATCAAGCAATGTGTACATAAAATTAAACGCATAGTCAACTGTGCACAAAGCGCAACTTGTATTCCTTACGATGTCCGATTAAAAATCAACTTTAGTGTTTTTGATCACATAGATATGTGTACAGTGGGTTGTGCTTGAACGCGATGACTCACGGTTGGATGGAGCAACAAAACAAGCCTTGAAATATCTCACAGATGTGTGTGTGCACCTAGAAGCTCACAAGCAAGACTACATCTGCTCATTAACTTCCAGCTGAAACTCACTTCCAAGTACGAGATAGCATAACAAAACATAATATAACGTAACATAACATAAGATAACATAACATAATGACGAGAACAGGCCATTCAGCCCAACAATGCTCACCGTTTTGCTCACTGTTTATCTACAAACTAGATAGTATCTAGCACTGTACACAGCCTGGTCTTGAAGCCCCAGAGTTTCTGCCTCTACTAAATGACATAAGTGCATGTGACAAAAACCAGCGACCATCAATAACAACTCCTACAGAATACAGATTACATGTGTTTTAGGGCTGGAACTCCACAACACTGTCTGTAGCTGTGCTTGCACCTTTACTGATTAAAAAAACTTCTGGACCTCTCCGTCCAGACTGCTTCAAAGGACAGAGAGAACCTAAACGTCATTTAAATCAGCAAGGTTGCAAGCGCAGCAAGAGGCAATATTGCAGAGTTTATGTTTCAGTTTTTGCTTTTCTATGTTTCCAGTGCCTGTGGTCCACAAAGTCAGTGTAATGTGGTGTAATGCAACGCAGCAGAGCAGAGCATAATTTAATGCAGTTTAGAGCTGTGTAGACGAATGTAGCGTAATGCAGTGCAGTATGGTGTATTTAAATGTTATAGAGTAGTGTAATGGAAGGCAAGAGAAGGTGCATGTAAGGAATAGTGAACTGCGATATGATGTGTTACGGGATACAGCATAAACAGTTTGGTACAATTAAAAATAGCACTGAAGTAGTA
Source organism: Anguilla rostrata (assembly GCF_018555375.3). Taxonomy (NCBI): domain Eukaryota; kingdom Metazoa; phylum Chordata; class Actinopteri; order Anguilliformes; family Anguillidae; genus Anguilla; species Anguilla rostrata. The sequence goes on along the minus strand of NC_057943.1, from coordinate 37,309,291 downwards.
TAATACAGTCTAGTGTAGTGTTGTACAGTTTAATGCAGCATAATTTAGTACAGGGTAATAGTCTAGTGTAGAGTGGTGCAGTGTAATGTAGTGTGGTGTAATAGTTTAGTGTAGTGTGGTGCAGTGTAATGCAGTGTAGTGTAATAGTCTAGTGTAGTGTGGTGCAGTGTAGTGTAATAGTGTAGTGTGGTGCAGTGTAGTGTAATAGTCTAGTGTAGTGTGGTGCAGTGTAATGCAGTGTGGTGTAATTATCGAGTGTAGTGTGGAGCAGTGTAATGTAGTGTAGTGTAATAGTCTGGTGCAGTGTAATACAGTGTGATGTAATAGTCTAGTACACTGTGGAGCAGTGTAATACAGTGTGATGTAATAGTCTAGTACAGTGTGGTGCAGTGTAATGCAGTGCAGTGTAATAGTCTAGTGTAGTGTGGGGCAGTGTAATGCGGTGTAGTGTGATAGTCTAGTATAGTGTGGTGCAGTGTAATACAGTGGTCTCACCTTCTCTGCCAGGGCGTCGACATACATCTCAGCATTGGCAAAGTAGACAGTAGCCGAAGACCGGAAAATGACCAGGCCAGGTATCTGCTTCACCTGTCGGAACAAGCACCTTTTACCCAGACCTAGTTACACCTCTAATAAGACTAAAGAGAGCCCTTACCTACACCCCAGAGAAGTGTCCATTGCTGTGAAATCACTGTGTAACAGTGCAGGCCCAGTCATCACAAGCACTGAGGCGTCTGAACTGAGCCCACAGTACAGTGTGTGTGTGTCGCCATGCTTACCAGCTTGTATTCTTCCACAGGTCTGTAGATATCAGTTCCTGGGACCTGTCCAAGGATGGAGTACCGTGGCCTGAAGACAGACAGACAGCCAAGCAGATACACTAAGTACAGTTTTGCGGTATGGGAGGGAGATTTAAAATAGTGGGGGTAGATTTAGAGTAGTGGGGGTGAGATCTAGAGTAGTTTGGGGGGTAGATTCACAGTTGTGGGAGATATTTAAAGTAGTGCGGGTGAACTCTAGTGTAGTGGGGGTTAGATTTAGAGGGAGGTGTCTGATTTAGAGCAGTGGGATGAGATTTAACATAGGGGGTCAGATAGAGTATTGAGCCTTAGATGGGTGGGGTACAGTGGGGGGGTGGGGGGTGGTGAGATTTTGGGTCGGCGGTCTGGTTCTGTTCTCACAGCTGAGTCCTAAAGATGACGGTAAGCATGGAGAAGGCGATGGAGGCTGCCAGGCCCAGGTCCGGGTTGAAGAGCAAGGTCAGAATGAAGGTCATCACCCACACGATCTGCAGAGAGAGAGAGAGAGGCAAGACAGGCCTGGGTTAGAGGCTTACACCACAAATCCCTGAGTTAGAGGCATACACCAACCAATCCCTGGGTTAGAGGCTTACACCACCAAATCCCTGAGTTAGAGGCATACACCAACCAATCCCTGGGTTAGAGGCTTACACCACCAAATCCCTGGTTAGAGGACACCACCAAATCCTGAGTTAGAGGCTACACCACCAATCCCGGTTAGGGCTTACACACCAATCCCGGGTTAGAGGCTAACCACCAATCCTGGTAGAGGCTTACACCAACCAATCCTGGTTAGAGGCTTACCAACCAATCCCTGGGTTAGAGGCTTACACCACCAATCCGGGTTGAGGCTTACCCCCAATCCTGGGTTAGAGGCTTACACCAACCAATCCCTGGGTTAGAGGCTTACACCACCAAATCCCTGGGTTAGAGGCTTACACCAACCAATCCCTGGGTTAGAGGCTTACACCACCAAATCCCTGGGTTAGAGGCTTACACCACCCAATCCCTGGGTTAGAGGCTTACACCAACCAATCCCTGGGTTAGAGGCTTACACCACCAAATCCCTGGGTTAGAGGCTTACACCACCCAATCCGTGGATTAGAGGCCACAACTATCGAATATCTGGCGGCAACAGTGGCAGAATCTGCCCTACAGCGCCTTCTGTCTGCGGCCAGCCCTACAGATAGGCCAGATAGTTTAGCACCAGCCACAGATCAAGGGTTGATCTGCTGTTGGATGACGGGAGAGGGGAAAGGGTTTCCGTTTCCCATTGGCCGGTGCATGGGGCTCCTCTGCTGCCAGAGATGGCAGTGGGGGGGCTTACCTACACTGTCAAGCTAACCAGAGCCCGAGCTGAAACCATAACCTTAACCCTAAACCAAACCATAACCCTAGCTGTAACCCTAAACTGAGCCCTAGCTGTAACCCTAACCTTAACAATAACCCTAACCATAACCCTAAACTTAACCCTAGCTATAAATTTAAACCTAACCCTAGCTGTAAGCCTAACCCTATCCTTGGCTGTAAACCTAACCCTAACACTAACCCTAACCCTAGCTGTAAACCTGACCATAACCCTAGCTGCAACCCTAAACCTAACCCTAGCTGTAACCCTAACCCTAACCCTAACCCTAGCTGCGACCCTAACCCTAACCTTAGCTGTAACCCTAACCCTAGCTGCGACCCTAACCCTAACCTTAGCTGTAACCCTAACCCTCACCCTAGCTGTAACCCTGACCATAACCCTAGCTGCAAACCTAACTAGCCTGAGCATGTAACACTAGCCCAGTGCTGGGGAGCTAACCATACACTAGTTAACCCTACCATAACTGAAATCTAGCCTACCATAACACTAGCTGTAACCCTAACTGTAACCCTAACCCTAACCCTAGCTGTAACCCTAACTCTAAACCTTGCTGTAACCCTAACCCTAACCCTAGCTACAACCTGAACCCTAATCCTAGCTGTAAACCTAACCCTAAACCTAGCTGTAACCCTAACTCTAACCCTCACCCTAGCTGTAAGCCTAACCCTAACTGTAACCCTAACCCGAACCCAAGCTGCAAGCCTAACCCTAGCTGTAGCAATAACCCTAACCCTAGCTGTAACCCTAACCCTAACCCTAAGTGTAACACTAAACCTAATCCTAACCCTAGCTGTAAACCTAACCCAAACCCTAGCTGTAACCCTAACCCTAGCTGTAGCCCTAACCCTAACCCTAACTGTAACCCTAACCCTAACCTTAGCTGTAACCCTAACCCTAACCCTAGCTGTAACCCTAACTCTAGCTGTAACCCTAACCCTAACCCTAACTGTAACCCATAGTACACCAGTTAAACTACATTATAACTCTGCAGAAGCTGCAGTAATTTTTTGTAAGGGCTGTGTTGCTTTTCTCAGTGTGCTGTCTGGGATGTTTCCCTGACAAAGCCTCATTTTCATTCTTTCCCTCCTCATTACTCAATTTCTTCATCCTTCACTCATCCTCCCTACCCTTCTGTTCTCTCTTCCTGGCCCCCCAGTTTTGTCTTCACCTTACCCCTGAATCTCTCCAATCCCTTCTTGCCCCTCTACCACACCACACGCTCCACCACACGCCCACCCCCTCACCATGTCCACGCGGTTGCTCCTCCACAGCGAGCGGATGTCCATAAACTGCTTCATCATCCCATGCAGGTTCACAAATATTATGGCAGCAAGTACAGCCTGGAGGAGAACTCTGTCAGTCAGTATTTTACCATTAGATACTCAGGCTTTTTTACACACACACACACGCACGCACACACCCACACGCACACACCCACACAAACGCACACATGGACGCACGCACACACACACACACTCTCTTTCTCTCTCTCACACACACCCACACACACGCACATACACACACGCACGCACACAAATACACACTCTCTTTCTCTCTCTCTCTCTCACACACACACACACACACACACACACACACACACACACACACTCATGCACACACACACACACACACACTAAGATACCTTTGGCAGCTGCTGGAATAGCTCCCCAAGCTTTAGCAGGATGATCAGGATCACCACAGCAGAGAGACCACTTGCAACCTAAAGTGAGAGAGAGAGAGAGGGAGGAGGAGGGAAAGAGAGAGAGAGATAGAGAGAGAAGGAGGGAGAGAGAGAGAATGAAAGCTATGAGAGATGTGATTCAGGTGTGATTCAGGTGTGTGTTTGGTATGTTTTCATGATTAAAATTTTTTATTCATTCTCAGAATTATTATTATTTTTTTTCAAACTTAGGACTGCAAGATCAAAGGTGGCCAATCCAGGTCCTGGAGAGCCGCTGGGTCTGCTGGTTTCTGATGTTACTGGGCACTCAGTTGATCAATTAAAGCAGTTGATTACACAGTTCACCTGGTTTCCTTGGTCTAAAGTAGTTGTTTTATTTAAGGTAAAAACAGGATCATGGCACTTCTGAGCTAGACATAATGCATAATCCCTGTTCATATTCATCTGGGCGGTCATGGAGCACAAGCATATCTTAATATCTTAGCCTCATAATTCATGTTAAAGAGTATGTCCACTCTTTGCTGCTGAACAAAGACCACACACAAAAATTAACTCCAACAGAACCTGGTCTTATTGGAGATATACTGTCAGACATGGGCCCTGGCTGTAAATATTATGAAAAACATAAGAAAAGCTAATAATTTCAGAAAAGCTGTACCTGTGTTTTCCCTCCAGTGCTCTCCTGGACCATAGTACGGGACATGGAACAGCTGATGGCAAAGCACTGAAACATCCCCCCGACTGAGTTACTGAGGCCCAAGGCCACCAGTTCCTGCATTAGGAAGAGACCACTTTTTATACTGAACAGGGGTGGGCAGTTGCAGATACACTCATCATTGATATACAGACAAACTAGTAACACATGAAAATATAGAAACTCCCACCTGGTTGCTGTCCACTTTGTATCCGTATTTGAGAGCAAAAATTCGACCCAAGGAGATAGCAATGCCATATCCCACTACGGACAGAGCGAAAGCATCACCTATCACCTGCCCAAATATAGATGCAGCGGGCAGGACCGGCGGCTGGAGGCTGGGGAAAGAACAGGCATGTGGCGGTGAAGTTGTGTTGTTGTCTGGTGGTGGTGGTGTGTGGCCGCAGTTGTGTGGCTAAGTTCGCTGTTCTTACCCAGAGGGGATCTCTCCCACCACCTCCACACCAAACTGAGTGTCCAAATTACACTGCCAGGAGATCACTGTGGCAATGATGATCTGAGAAAAAAACACAAGGGTCAGGGTTAAGACTGGAGGTACAGGCGAGGCAGTGTTTGGGAAACTACTCTGAAAGCATAAGTACTCAAACTATGCTTACTGCGTGAACCTGACTTGATGTTCATGGCTATAGATAACTGATACTTAATGAGAATTGTATCTTATCAGACCTGTGTTCTGTAGTTGTTCCAATGACCTTAGTACAAACTTATTATATGTCACTTTGGATAAAAGTGTCTGCCAAATAAAATGAAATGTAATATAAAGTACAGAAAAGCTACCCTAAAGAGACATTAAGCTTGTGAAACTACAATTACTCAAAACATGCAGTTCAAACTACTTTAAATAAAAACTTTTACGTTATCAAAAAAATGATCATTATCATGTTCCATAGACAAGCGCATGTGAGAAATTCCTTCTTTTTACACACGGGGAGAGCCACTACACAGCTCAGCGTGGGGAACAAGCAGTGAGTAGACCATCAACAGTGGGTTGGCAGTTGACCACCAGCAACAAGTGATTCTCCCCAGTCAGCATTTGAGAGGAAAGAGAGGGGGAGGGTAGTATTTGGTCAAAGGGGTTTGGAAAAAATATATATTTTAGGGCCAAAAGTATATGGTAGTTCCTGTAGTTGACTATGCTTCAAAATGACAATAAAGTAATTTACTACAACCACTGTACAAATTTGAAATGCAGTTGAACCACCAGCAAACTTCAGCAAAATGTAATTAAACTTCTAGTTTAACTTCATATAGTTGAAATACTCCCCAACAGTGAGCTGCGGGTAGGGTCAGGGTTAGGGTTAGGTTTAGGGTTGGGGTAAAGATCCAGCTCATAATTTTGTGAGACTCACAGTTATCAGTTCAACAGGTATGGGAACAGGAAGCTTGCGAGCCAGTAGTGTGTTGACCTCCTTTGCACCAATGAGTGCAATCACTGATACAGCGCTCACCACAAGAGTCCCGATGTTAGTCTCCGGCAAGAGAGAACAAATCTCTAACACGGTCTACAGGTGGAAAGAGAGACAGAGGTGAATATGATAGCACAGCATTTGTAATTGCCACTAATTAAGCACAACTGATGATTGACAGCAGTGTTTACAAGCGACACTCACATGTTAAATTCAATTCGATTACTTACTACCGAAGACATGCTACAGTTTGTTGTGCAGGGGCATGATGGGTTTTGTTAGAAGCAGTAGGAAATTAAACGTATAACTTCTGAGAGTAGTTATACATTTAACGTAAAAATAAAGTTAAACAAAAAAATACATTTTTGATTCAACTAATTAACTAATCACAGTCTTCAATCAAGACTTCAGTAGAATCAGGTGTCTTAGTGCTGGGATAAAACAAACCCAGCACCCACACCAGCCTATCTCAGATTACATTGAACACCCCTACTTTATATGAATACATTTTCCTTTTTACTGTAGCGCTACTCAGTCCTGGTCCTGGAGACCCACAGAGTCTGCTATTTTTTGTTTTCTTAAAACTAGCAGAGTTTAAGATCAGTTAAGATCAGTGACTGATTCAGACCCAAGAAACCAGGTGACCTGAGTTAACTGCATTAATTGATCAATTGCTGTGCCACTCAAATTCAGAGTAACGACAAAAGCCAGGTCCTCGCTCCATGACCAGGAGGACCACTGGCTCAAATACACGCTTTTCATAGCATTTATACTTCAATCCATGTTCACTTTCCTTTCCAACTCTCTCCATATTAGATCAACTAATTGTTTTTTATAAATATCTCTATTAGAAACTCAGTTGTACGATTGGTCACTTGACTGTGCTGTTGGGGTGCCTATGGGGACCTGTGGAGGATAACAATTGAAATACAGACAGTACTAAACTGTGTAACACTTGCGAAGCAGTGTTTACTAAACTGTGACATTAGTGAAACATTTATGAAACGGACGGTACCGTACTTAGCCACTTACGCACCAAGGATTGCAGCGTATCCCTGCAATGAAGTAACCAATTACTTCATAGCTGCGGGCTGCGAGGTGGACAGCGAACGTAAACGCAATGCCAAGTGCGGTGACAGCGCAAGTGTGAAGATTTTTGGGAACGCGAGGTTCCAAATTCCGGAACATTAACCCAGCTTTGTCTCGGCCATATCCCTGTTTTGATAATTCACGTAGAGATCAGCACTCGTGTGCATCGTATATGACAAAAGTTAATGCGTTACAGTACACAAATGCGTTTGTAATGCTGTCACTGCTGTGGTCAATTATACACTATCTATGAAGGCATGAAGAAATACCTTGATTTGATTGGTAAAGCAACTACTGGGTAACACTTTACAACAAATGCTTAAGTTCCTGACATGAACAAACAGTGCACTAATGTATTGTATTACTACATTATTTACACCGACAGTAAGAAACCTACTTGCTCAACCTATAGCTCCAATTCCAACCTTTGCTAATGGCTTAGATAACATGACTGAATGAATGAATGAATGAATGAATGAATAGATTAGTTCATTATTTGTTCAGGTTAGTTAACGCATGAGCACATGGCAGTTAATGGAACCTCATGGTAAAGTGTCACCGACTACTTGTATTTTTGCATGGGAAATGTAGTACCCATTTTAAAACGAGGCGTTGTTTCAGACGAAGTACTCACATAGAGCAGGGAGAAGGGCCCACTGAAGCGGGTGGGGGACAGGCCGAAGGTGTACTTCAGCTGGGAGACGATCACATGGATGGCTGCTCCAGTGGTGTACCCTCGCACCAGGGGCTCCGAGAGGTAAGTCACCACAAAACCAAACTGCACCAGGCCCAGCAGTATCTATACACACACACACACAGACACACCACACAGAGATATACACAATCACACACACACACACACACACAGATATACACAATCACACACACACACACACACACACACACACACAATCACACACACACACACACATACACAATCACACACACACACACACACCACACACAGATATACACAATCACACAAACACACACACAGATATACACAATCACACACACACACACACATCACATACAACACACACACACACACACATACAGATATACATAATCACACAAACACACACACAGATATACACAATCACACACACACCACATTAGTGTCTATATTGTTTAATGTGTCAGTGTGTAATATATTAGTGTGTATTGTTTAATGTCTCAGTGTATGATATATTAGTGTGTATTGTTTAATGTCTCAGTGTGTAATATATTAGTGTGTATAGTTTAATGTGTCAGTGTGTGATATATTAGTGTGTATTGTTTAATGTCTCAGTGTGTAATATATTAGTATGTATAGTTTAATGTGTCAGTGTGTGATATATTAGTGTGTATTGTTTAATGTCTCAGTGTGTAATATATTAGTGTGTATAGTTTAATGGGTCAGTGTGTGATATATTAGTGTGTGGGTGAGTTTACCTGGAAGACGCCGGAGAGGAAGGTCACAGCAGCGGCGACTTTGACCCTCTCAGCGTCCCGGGCCACCACGTCCAGCACACTCCCATTCGTCTCGTTATTCCACAGCAGGAAGTCGGAGTCTGGAGCCAAGCGCTCCGTCACCCCGCCGATCATCACACTCATCACCGCGTAAGTACCTGTAGGAGGGTGAGCAGAGCAGTGCTCAGAGCAGCAGAGTGAAGCAGTGATCAGAGCAGCAGAGTGAAGCAGTGATCAGAGCAGCAGAGTGAAGCAGTGCTCAGAGCAGCAGTACGGAGCAGTGGTCAGAGCAGCAGAGTGAAGCAGTGCTCAGAGCAGCAGTGTGGAGCAGTGATCAGAGCAGCAGAGTGAAGCAGTGATCAGAGCAGCAGTGTGGAGCAGTGTTCAGAGCAGCAGTGTGGAGCAGTGCTCGGAGCAGTGGTCAGAGCAGCAGTGTGGAGCAGTGTTCAGAGCAGCAGTGTGGGGCAGTGTTCAGAGCAGCAGTGTGAAGCAGTGGTCAGAGCAGCAGTGTGGAGCAGTGATCAGAGCAGCAGTGTGCAGCTGTGATCAGAGCAGCAGTGTGGAGCAGTGTTCAGAGCAATGGTGTTGGGCAGTGGTCAGAGCAAAAGTACTGCAGCAGACAGACTGACATTCAGACACACACAGAAATTCAGACAGACAGACAGAAAGAGACAGACATTCAGGCCGACAGACAGTCGGACAGGCAGACAGACAGACAGGCTGACAGGCAAGCAGGGTAAGGGGCAAACAAACTCACCCACTGAGATGTGACGGGACGTCCCAAAGATGAAGTAGACCAAGATGGGGTAGAATGAGGAGTAGAGTCCAAACACAGGAGGGACCGCAGCCAGCAAAGCATACGCCATTCCTATAGACAAGAGCAGAGAAGGTACACACACGCATTTTTCATGTTATCCTCCCACATGGTTAAACAGAAATAATAAATAATATTTTAGTCCTAGGAAGACTATTGAAGAAAGAACGTAGCTATGTAATGAGAGCACTAAATTATACACTTTTCTATATACCAGGCTGTTCTACCATCTGTGTCCAAGCTGCTAAAGAGATTTAAAATACATAGTTCAGATGGTTTCAGATTACACAGAGACAGACGAAGAGAACGAGAAAAATAAAGATAGAGAGAGCGCTATGTAAGATGTGATTCATGTGTGATTTAGGTATTATTCAGGTGTTATTCAGGTGTGATTCAGGTGTTATTCAGGTGTGATTCAGGTGTGCAGACTCACCCTGAGGCAGGTGCATGATGCCCACACTGATGCCAGACACCAGGTCCCCGACAGCCCATTCTCGAAAGTTATACCGCGGCAGCCAGGAGAGAACAGGAATGCACCCCAACGCACAGCGCTTCGCTCTGGAACCTGAACACCTGCAAAACAATAACACTGAGTCTCTCTGACACTGAGACACGATGACACTCACTGTGACTGAGACTAAGAAACACTGAGACTGAGGAACACTGAGTCTGTCTGACACCGAGACACAATGACACTCACTGTGACTGAGACTAAGAAACACTGAGACTGAGAGGCACTGATATTCAGTAAGACATGGTGATGCAGACTGACACATTGACACTAAGACATAACGAGACACACTAAAACTGAGGATACTAATGCCTTGTGCACACTACACGATTTTAGCCTGGATTTTGTAGTCGCAGACTCATTTTCAAGGTCTTAAGAAAATCTCAACAAAAATCCCCAGTCTTTGCTTGACCGGTGTGCGCACCAGTGACCAACGGTCTTCTAATGTGACGTTGTCAGAGACTCACCCGATCCAGTCGTAAGCTCGTCTGCAACGCTTGCGAGAATATCAAACTGGTTTGATTTTATCTTAAGTCCTAAAACTGAGCACACTAAGACACACTGAGAATGTACAATCAAAATGGTTGTGCCGTGGGTAGCTTTGCACAAAAAATGAACCATACAACAAGAGAACATAGAGCAGCAAGAGGCGAGCAACCTGTTGCACACTGAAACCTTGATCCACAGCCTGAGACAAACTCAGGTACACTAAGACTGACACACACTGGGACAGAAGCACTTTAACTTCGTTATAAAACACCTGGGAACCACTGACCCTAAGGGGCATGTGGTCACTGTCTTTGAAGCACTTGCAGCTAATTCACAAAAGTAGTTATGCAGAGTAGGTAGTTACAAAATCAAATCAAATTATTTTGCATTGGGTGCACTTAGCAAAGGGACCCTTTAAAAAAGTCTTGACTGAAGCATCATGCATTCCACAGTTAAGATAACAATAAAAATAAAACTAAATAAAACAGTATGAGGCATGGCTAAGTGAAAATGAAGAAACAGCACAGAACATAGAAACTGAAATTTAACAGTAAATACGGGATGGCTCTACAGTCACTCTCCAAAAGAAAGGAATCCTACGGTGGCCCTGAAGAGCAATCCTCGTTCTCTCAGAACTCCCTACGCGCACACAAAAACTTTTCCATGCACACAAAACTGCGCCTCCATACAAACAAACTTCTCTGCGCACACAAAAACTTCTCCGCACACACAAAAACTCCTCCACACATACATAAACTGCTCCGCACACACAAAAACTCCTCCACACACACAAAAGCTCCTCCGCACACACACAAACTCCTCTACACACACAAAAGCTCCTCCGCACACACATAAACTCCTCCGCACACACATAAACTCCTCCGCACACACATAAACTCCTCCACATGCACAAAAAGTGCTCTGCACGTGGAATAGCCTGCTCCTTCACACACAGCGTGGAAACTGCAGATCTACACACTCTGGAAAGTATCTCTGAAAAATACTTTATGATTTTCAGCCATAGGTTTACACTGTACAGCATACATACACTACATGGCCAGAAGTATTTGGACACCTGACATCCAACATTTCATCCACATTTATGGGCATTAATATGGAGTTGGTCCACCCTTTGCTGCTATAACAACTCCACTCGTCTGGGAAGTAGTTAGGTTACATTTAGCTAAATGTTGCCATTTTGAATGTTAACGTCAGCTTTATTAGCAGACTTAGACAGCAAGTTAGCTAGATAGCCAATCACGTTACGTTTTATTCATTATTAGCAAGCTATCTAGCGAATGTTTATTGCTCGCCTCCCACCAGTAACCAACAATGCTTTCTCTCTGCAGGTGCAATTTAAATTTGTAAGACTGACATTGTGTTACATCTTTTGAATAATCTTTCAGATAATTCCGCTTGTGCACATTTACATCTTTGCAGTCATCCAGCGACGTCTGCAAGACATCCAGAAAAGCAGAGTTACAGCTTCAGTAAAATAATACAATTTAATGTTTGTTAGTTGATTGCTTGCAAGCAGTGAACATAAAACCACAAACATTCAATCTGGGTCCAGCTGAAATGTAAACGTTTGTTATATAAACGTTTGTTCCTTAAATAATCCCCCCTTGAAGTCACATTTAACAAATATGCAACGGCTCATGGGAAATCCACATTGAAGGAATGCATCCAAAGAACACATCCAAAGTTAACATAGCTGACGTTAATATTCAAAATGGCAACATGTAGCAAACGTCAGCTAATGCATGCATGCTGCACAGTGTTAACCTATGTCTGTTGCATGAATAAAATCAATTTACAAAAAAAAATATTATTCATGATTTCAAATCTGTCTCAGCGTAATTCAAAACTGGCTGCCGGTATCTGTGGAAATAATTTTTTTTTTTCAGAAACACTGATGCACACAGACAGAAACAGAGACCGCGCAGCAAAAAAGTCCAGAGTTAATTCAATCCGTTGGGACAGAAGGTTATCCCTGAGAGCTGAATGCCAGCGCGATGCAGTGAGATGCGCTCGCGGCTCGGCCTTACCGCACTGATTCCCTGACTCTTTCCTTGAGCGGCACTTTGCTGTCCGTCTTCTCTGCCACTTCTTCGACGCTCAGCTCGTCCAGCACCTCCCTCTCAATCCTATAGCCCCCGCGCCGTCGCTCCGCCATAGCTGTGTGTGTGTCTCGGCGATTTGGACACAGTTTCAGAATGGCTGCCCTGGAGTTGTGGTCACTGACAGCTACGTGGTCCTGGACAGGCACCCAAAGCTCACGAACGCATTCCCAGACACAGGTAATCAGTGAAGTATTCCAGCTAAAGGTCACAGAAACACTGAAAAACTTTGACAGACCTGCATATATAGACACCTGAGTGTCCTTATCTCAACTGATTAGATAGTGTTAGAGTCACGTCGGGCAAATACTCAATGAAGCCATTTTTGAAAGAGCTTTTTTTGCGCAATATCCCTGGTGGTCATTCCATTGGTGATGGTCTAAATGTCTGCTCCAAATTGACCTACTAGCTTGCCAGCATGGTTGCTATCTCAACCATCTTGTTAACCATCCCCAAACCAGTTTCAAACCAGCTGGACCAATTTAAAACCAGCTGGATCAGTCTAAAGCCATGTTGGAACCAAGGTGGAGTTTCCACAGTTTGAGGCAATTTGACACTTCATATTATTTTTCTTTGAAATTACTGCTAAATAATTGAAAATTGTGGGAAATAAAACAAAGTAATCATTAAAGGAATCATTGAATGCCTCAAACTGAACGACTCATTCAAAACTATACATGCTCAGACTGACTGAAAGGATGAATGCTTATTGTGTAGCTTTCTCAGAGTAAGTTTACTCATTAAAGGGAAAAATGTACAACAAAGTGTTCCAAAATGATGAAACCCAGAAAGACAGCGCTGATGGTCAGTGATAAATCATTCATAGCCACGCAGGAAGAATCGTACGCTACTCTGAGAAGAACAATACAGCAAAAGCCAGGGAGGAAGCAGGTAAAAGTATGCAGTATCATTCTCCCCTGGCTCAGTCTCAGAGATATAACATCAATCTGTAGATTAGAATTAATGTGTTTACAAGAAGGTGGTTATTTCCTGGTTAATAATTGAGTTTAAATTATCAAAGAAAGGCCCAAGGGCATGTGAACCTCTTTAAAAAGGAAGGATCTAAAAAACAAGGGAAAACATGGGAGAAAAACATAGTTGTTGTTCCTGTTGAAGGTGGTGTGGTTACAGTCTGCCTTATCTGAAAAGAAGAAATTCAGAATAGCTGAGTAAAAAAGTAAGTGAAAAGGGAAAAACAAAAGAAAAGGCTTGTGTAACAACATTAAAGCCCCTCCCATGTCACTTGTTTACCTGAGGATTTCCCAAACACACCTGGATTAGATGAGAGCTGCACATGCATCAATCCCCAGTGAGCTTTGGACAGCAGTCTCTCCCCCAGCCAACCTGAGGGTAATATTTATTTGTTCTTATCAGGGTGTGTGTTTGCATGAGTATGTGTGTGTGTGTGTGTGTGTGTTTAAGAGTGGGGAAGGGAGAAAGAGCTGAGAGGGGCCAATTCACTTCAGGCTTTGTTGGTATGCAACCTGCCCCCCTCACATCCCACACACACATCCACCCAACCCACCCCTCCCCCACCCCCCATGCCCCACACAGCTGGGGGTTCAGTCCGCTTCTGAGCTGCAGAAATACACATCACTGACGTAAGAAACATTTGTCTTACCAAAGTAAAATACAAAATGACAAAACTCAAAATATTTTTATGAAAAGGAATAAGAACACTAAATATTACTTATTCACTGTGTGCTTCTTGGGGGTTCAGGCCTGGCATTTTCTCAGTTCTTCTTCTGTTACTCTGTAAAGTGTCTTTGTGACTTCTCTGTAAAATTTGCACTATACGAATAAAATTTTTTTGATTTGATTTAATAATAAGAAAAGTTTAATAAAATCATTAAGTGCGCAGGTTGTGCATGCCATTCACTGGTACACTGAGCGCTACGCCCTTACACAAAGTACAGTCCGTTACACTCACCCAGAATGCAGTGAGTAACACTCACCCAGAGTACAGTCCGTTACACTCACCCAGAATGCAGTGCGTAACACTCACCCAGAGTACAGTCTGTTACACTCACCCAGAATGCAGTGTGTTACACTCACCCAGAGTACAGTGCGTAACACTCACCTAGAGTATACATGTAGTGGATACACCCTCTGCCTGAAGTCAGAAATGGCAAGGAAGCAGTAAAAAAAATTCAGTAATTATATTTTAATTTTATTCATTGTGGGGAAAAAAAAACATTTAGTGAAACCTACTCGATCATTTAAACCGAATGGAAAATGCACTCACACAAAACACAAAAATAGCTCTCAGAAACAAAAAGATGAAAGCAATGTTCCATTGTAAAGAATAATTTGAAGCGTTTAATAGATCCAATTAATGCTGTTTTCACTTCCAAGGGATGTCGTCAGCGCAGAAGAGAATTGTGCCTTCCAACAGTGCTGGTTCATTTTCATTTTCTCTGAGGTCAGAGGTCAAGGGTCAAGCGTGATGCCAGAGGTCGGGTTAAATCACTGAGCTCTCTGCTTGAGTCCTGTGGGGCAGTCAGGTAGAGCGAGGGTTAGTGGAGGCAGCAAACAGCAAGCAGAGAGACAGAAAAACAGGAAGACGCACAGCGTGGACTCACAGAGAGAAGCCGTCTTCGATACCGCTGGACAGCGTGGTGGACAGAGGGAAAGAGGTGGGACCAGGGGAGGAATTCTGGGACAATCCCCTGTCTCTGGAGCTCCGACCTCACTGCGTCCGGAGAGCAGGACAGACGTCATTATGTACTTACTCAGAATCTTTGAAAGTGTGCTTACGAATGTGGAGTATTGTCCTGTCGACTACACTACACTACACTACACAGAAGGGTGGCTTGAACTCAAACAGCACTAAATGGGATATACACCCAATAGAAAGTATGGAAAACATGCAATAAATAGAAAGGAAGACCCTGAATACCAAGCCAACAGAGAGAGAGAGAGAGAGGGGCAGAGAGAGAGAGAGACAGAGAGACAGAGAGAGAGAGAGAGAGGCAGAGAGAGACGAAGAGAGAGAGAGAGAGAGACGGAGAGAGAGAGAGAGGTATGGGGTTGTGAGACAGGCGTGATTCAGTGGAGGACCAGAACAGCCAACCATAAACACTACAATGCCCTGGTCCGTCCAATCCTGCAATACCTGAAACAAATGCACACGCACGCACACGCACACACACTACAATGCCCTGGTCCGTCCAATCCTGCAATACCTGAAACAAATGCACACACACGCACACGCACACACACGCACACGCACACACACACACAGATATGGACAATCAGGGACGACATCAAATCGCTTGGACTGTTTATGACCCCAGCAATTTTGTGTGTGCGCTTTGCTAATAAATCGTTGATCAGTGACGGGCGGGACTGCAATCACAGGCACTGATGCCAAGCCAGAACATTCTCTGGTAGTGTAGCGCTTCTGTAAATGGTGCACTAGCACTGGCCGCACTTCTCAGGCTCAAAACTGTCCAGATACCGTTGCGAGGGACACCATTTTGTCTCGGGCAGTTCTCTCACCTGCAGTTCGGTCTCCTCTCGGCGAGAGGTCGAGGCGGACGCTTCTTGTCCGCCAGTTATCGCACTGCCTTCTCCAGTAATCTCTGTCAATTGGCATTAATTAACCACAATGACTGGCAATGTTCTCACCCTGTTCCGTGCTGCTTTCGTGACCCAGACTCACAGGCAGCGCCCCCACCCCCCCAGCCCCCCACGAGCGTCAGAGCGGTGCCTTGTTTGTGTGCCAATAATTTGTAATCGTTTGGTTCAGAGGTGCGGAGCTAGTAACGCCCTGGAACTGAGCCCAGAGGCAGTGATGCCAAGTCTCATGGTCAAGCCTAATCCGTGCTGCATCGCGCTCCTTAGAAGCACCATGTAGCGCAACTTTCTGCTTGAATAACGCACAAAGATCTTTTGGAATATCATTAATTTTTTTTTACTTTAGATTTACTCGCCACCCGCGAGTGCCAGAATGCAAACATCGCTTTTGTTTTCATTGCATTTGGCATCAAGCCTTTTAGGGTTTCATCGTAACTTATATTATCCCTGACAAACGCAACCATGCTGTCAAAACGCTATCCGCGACTGAGCCTGAGTAACATACAACAAGGTAAACAAATGTCAGCTCGAACAGTCTTTGCCACAGACGCAATGTCAGCTGACTTGACTAGCTCTTTTATCTTTCATCAATGCAAGTCAGCAGCCTGCGGGATGGACTTCTGCCGTAGGTACACAGAGGGAACAGCCCCACTGTTTCTTAATCAGGAAGAGATTTAATACCATTTCTATCTCTTCTCCTTATATTATATACTTATCTATGAATGGCTGGTCATCTTGTGTGAGGCTTTTGCAACACTATTTCCGATAATGCAAATAAGTCCTCTTTATATCCTTTGAATCCTTGAAATAAAGAGTGAGAGAACAAGATAATTGTGTTTTGCTTGAATATAATAATAATAATAATAATAATAATAATACCAAGGCTGCCTCCCAGGGTATTTGTATGGGTAGCCGTGGCTTGAAGTGACTGTTCAGCATTTTGCCCCCCATCAGCGTTACTATGGAAACAGCAGAGACTGCAAGAGTCCCAAAAGATATTTCAGTCACACGTGACAATATGCTGACCAGAGTCTGACAAGGACGAGAAAACGAGATAGAGAGATACAGACAGAGCGCAGGATAGAGAGGCAGAACGGAAGCAGAGGAACGAGAGAATAGACAGAGCGCAGGTTAGAGAGGCAGAACGGAAGCAGAGGAACGAGAGAATAGACAGAGCGCAGGTTAGAGAGGTGGAACGGAAGCAGGGAAGCCCCTCACCCAGCCGACGGAGAAGGCCCTGGAGCATGTGCCCACCCTGATGCCCGTCGGCAGGGGCAGCTGGCGCACAGCGACGTGGAGGGCTGCTGCGGTGGTGTAGCCACCTCACCAGCGGGCGAGAGAGCCAGCAAGACACACCCCCTGCCCCCGGCAGCCACAGCGCCATCTACAGGGAGAGGAGAGAATGACATGCCGAAACGTGCACGCATGCACTCGTCCGCACACACAATCGTACCCATTCACAAGCACATAATCGCACACAAGCACACGCGTCCACACATTCACACATCCACACACACGCAAACGCATACAAACTCATGCATTCACAAGCGCATGCGCACACACACATGCATGTAAATCATGCACCTGAACATACTCACACACGTATGCAGGTACACACACGCAAACCCCCCATGTATACCTGTACCAGCCCCGACGGAAAGGTGAGTTGAGATGCCAGTTTGACTCTGGCTGCATCCCTGTCACCATCAGTCCTCTCCCACGACACCCTTTGAGTCCTGTTCCCTGGCAACAGCATGTCTTCCGTCTCCGTGCTGACCGTGATGGCCATTATGGAAAAAGTACCTGCCAATCACGAACACACTTTGAGATTAAATGTGGAAACCTCCTTTCATGGTGCTTTCTCTCGGTCTTAACAGTTTTTCTCAATTGGCCGTATGCATTCTTACCGAAAAAACCAAGAAGAGATCTCATAGTTGTTTCTTTCATTTGTCCTAGACACAAATGAGCTATTTTTAATACTAAGGTGAGATCAAAGGCTTTTTCTCCTACTTCTCAAATTCAACAACCACGCATAATCTAATTTATGTCTTACTCTGATCAAAACAAGAGATCTCTAAATGATCTTAAATAAGTCTAATTTACGTCTCCTGAACATGGGACCATGAGATCACAGAAAGAGCTCAAAGAAAACTCAGCTATGACTCCTAGGATCTCATGATTCTTCTCAAACATGTCTCAGTTTTCTCATAGTGACCTCATGAGAAACAACCGCATCTCAATTCAATATCCATTCGTCTTACTGAAGTCTCAAATTCCTGCTCTCATTATTTCATCTTTTCTCCTAAGGGGGTTTTAGGAGCAACAGCTCAGATTGACGTGATCTCAAAAAGATGTACAATTGAGACCTTACTGCTTTCTTAAGAGTTAAAGAAAAGACCATCCTGAGCAAAAGATTTCTCCTCTGGGAAGAGTGCAACGGCAGTGTTGATCACAACCTCAAATGCATTATTGAAATTATGTTGGATTCACGTTTCTCTTCCCACAGTTCTCTTCCCTCTACACAGTCGTCTCACTGAAAACACGTTTCGCAAAAGATTTGACAGAAATTAAGTCTGTCATTCAAATTTCGCCTCGGAGCATTTATCCCTTACGATGTTCTCGAGCTTTTCTTCTAATCAAAAGAAATCTGATGCAGCTGTGTCTGCCCATTCACTGTGTGTGAAATGGAGAGGGGCAAAGCTTTTCATTGGATAATCGGTCTGAAGTCACACATAAAGGGATATGGAAATGGTAAAAAAATGAAGTAAGAAAACTCAAAAAAATGAAGTAATGGAGAAGGAGAAGCCTCTGAGAGTAGCAGACGCTCGGGTGCGAGGGTCATGGATGTAAGCAGGAAAAATAAGAGCTTTACGATCCCATTTTAGAAAAGTAATGCAATTGCCATTTCCATGTATCAAAATAAGCAGTGGCAGATCCCATTTCAGAGCTTCTCATTGGCTCCACCCTCATCAGAAACAGGTTTCTGATTGGCTGCTGGTGCAGGAGGGCCCGTCACTCACCAGCACCTTGCTTTCACTCTGGCAGGGTCCCCTCCCATCCTCGGCCCCCAAGGACGTCCAGCTGTGCTTCGTCTGGGACAGGGCGGGGGGACGAGGGGGGGGGGGCTTCTGGGGGCTCCTGGGGGCTCCTAAGCTTCCATCCGTAAAAAAGACAGAAGTATGATAGCTGTCACTCAAACAGACTGGCACCTGAGGCTTAAACAGAACCCGGCAGCTTTAACTGAAACACCTGTTGATTGTATGACCGATGCTCAGCAGCATCATGCCACGATCAGACAGTGTTTTGAGAATCGACCCATTTCTGCAGGAGTAAGCACGTGCTTGCACCGTCATGTGTCATTCTAGCCATGGAAGTGTGCTTGACTGAGTGATTGTGTGGGCCTTGAACTCAAAACAGGATTGCCTCCCAACCCCCCCACACACTCCCCACCGTACTTTGCACTTCCATCCTACAGATGCAGGAACATCAAAAGGATTCGCTATCCTACTGCTACTGACATCGACAAAAGGCACATGTTTATCTTGGACAGTCAGTACAAACACACGGTGCGCTTCATGGCAGGGTTATCACATGGCTCCAAGCCAACCAATCAGAGCCATTGACTGGAGCGATGCTGATAGTCGTGCAAGTGCTGTGGACTTGCAACTCACATAAAACCGACTAGCTTCTGTTCGTGAGCCGCACAGCACAGCCCTATCAGCACATTTGCAGGTGTGCACCTGGGCATGCACGTGCAGGTGCACGCAAATGCGCATGAAAGGAACATGATACATTCCGACACGGTCAACGGCTTTTCAAAGATGCTTCAATTGCTGCATAAAGCACGCTTACACACTGTAGCTTAGAGAACCGCCCTGGACAAGGCTGTCCCGTGCACCAGTGTGTTGTGGTTCTTATGTTCTGCGTGGTGCGAGAGATTCTGTCTTGTCTGTGCAAAAAGACAGGTCCAGGTGCTCTGCTCTCCCTTTCCCAAATTCTGTGAGCCACAGCCCACAGGCCCAGCCGCTGTGGCAACAGACCAATGCAAAGACAGAATGCCTGTGGGTAGAACCTCCAAAAAAAAACATGGAAAATGGTGCCAGAGAGTCTAAATATACGTCCCTGCAAACTGTGAACCTACACAGGTACTAACGTTTCCCACCTACACTTAGGTGTCAACCGCACAACACAAAAATGTGTGAGATGCTCAAGTTGTTTTCAAACTCGGCCCTGAAAATCCACCGTGTACGCCTTTAAAAAAAAAAATTATTACGTCTAGTCTCGAGTCATTAAGGGTGTTTAAAACATGTGTTTATGTTTATAATTTTGCACTACTTTGCTCTGTCATTGAATTAATTGCAATTCTCACAAGGTTTAGTTTCATTTGCCAGGGGTCCATACTTTCAGCTGTTAGGACCCCACCCATTTCACTGGCCTATATTTTAATCCATTAAAAATGTAACTTTATCCTAAAGGGACTATTTGGCATCAAGCACAATACAGAAATTCACAGCATTAGAGCATCTGACCTGGTTGTGTAAATATGGAACTTCATAGTGTGCATTGCTATTTCTGACAATGAAAAAGGGCAAATTATCCTTCAAATCCAATTATCCAAAATATTAAGTGAACAATTAACATCTCAGGGGGCTGCAATTATGGGAGGAACAGCCAGCACTCACAGTGGGTCTGGGGACGGAACTTGGAAACTTCCACATTAATCTGTATGACTGATACCAGGGCGCATAGTACACTCTGACAAGCCACAAATGAATTATCAGCATGTAATGTATCAGTGTAAGTTTAATGCTAAATACGCCACGACCAAGTGCTTTTATATTACCGTGTCAGTGTTAGGATCCTGGCAGTATATCCTGCTGAAGAAGCAGGAAGGCGTGGTGCCCTCATTACTGGACTGCGGTTATCAGCGATACTTGTGGGGAGTTCTGTGATTGGCAGGGTGATGTGGCTGTGACAGAGAGCAGTACCAGTTTACCACGTGATCCGTTTCAGTTGTTTTTTTTTGCTTGAGTTGCGATACGCAGCATTTCAACCTGCTGAAGACAATTTGTGGCGATGTTCACACTTAGTCCCCTGCTGTGAAGGCATTGTGGGTAATGCCTGGTAAACACAAGAGCAGCGGAACGGGAGCGGGATGTTAAGCAAAGACAAAAGAAGAGCGTCCGGAGAAAAGGCATTTCAAACGTCGTTAAATATATCGTACATGCTTCATAAGGCTGTGAAATATATTGTACATGTTCAGTATGTCTGTGAAATATATTGTACATGTTCAGTATGTCTGTGAAATATATTGTACATGCTCAGTATGACTGTGAAACATATTGTACATGTTCAATATGACAGTGAAATATATTGTCCATGTTCATTATGGCAGTGAAATATATTGTACATGTTCAGTAAGACTGTGAAATATATTGTACACGTTCAGTATGACTGTGAAATGTATTACACAAGTTCAGTATGACTGTGAAATATAGTGTACATGTTCAGTGTGACTGTGAAATATATTGTACATGTTCAGTATGACTGTGAAACATATTGTACATGTTCAGTATGACTGTGAAATATATTGTACATGTTCTTTATGGCAGTGAAATATATTACACAAGTTCAGTATGACTGTGAAATATAGTATACATGTTCAGTGTGACTGTGAAATGTATTATACAAGTTCAGTATGACTGTGAAATATATTGCACATGTTCAATAAAGATATCATAACTCTGGTATACAGCTGCATTCAGGGACATAATCAAGGAGCCATTGTAGAAATCAGGAAAGTGGCATTTAGAGCAAAGGGCTCATGCCACTTGGCCTAAAATAGGCAACCTAGATTACAATACTTCCCGCGTTCACATACAAAAAGGTCCCAGATTTTCTTTATTTATTTGATATTTGTTCACAGAAAATAGGTTTACAGTTGGATGATTGCTGGCCCGATATTCTTCCCTCAGTCCCAGTACTTGGCATCCCAGTGGATGGCAAAATTAATAAATTAGGTGGATATGAAAATATGAAGAGATGGGAAACATCAAACGCTTCCC
>NC_057943.1:36947201-36954701 GCF_018555375.3 Anguilla rostrata | reverse complement strand
TGGCTATTTAGACTAGTTGAACTATATGCCACCACTTTAGAAATTTTAAAGTACAGAATAAAGGATAATATAGGATGAAAACAAATTGAAATGTAGAAAAATAATATATAATTGTTACATCATTAATTCATGATTGGTATCGTACGTCATGGTATCATACACCATGGAATGTAAGCACGTTTAATAATACAGCACTGAAAAAGCAGCAATAATGATCACACTAGAAAGCATGATTGCTCTTCTACTGATATGGAGAATAGTAAGTGAAGGTACTGTAGATTGTGAGTGATGGTGCATAAACAGGTTTTTTATGAAGCTTAACAGTTTTTTTTTTAAATGCAGTGTTTTGTCAACAAGCTGAGCTGTTAGTGTAGTGCAATGTTTTCATTTTTAATTTTCCCAGATGAGATGTATTCTATTCTCAGGAATGGCAACAGTTAGGCAACAGAAGTTAGGCTTCATTGAAAATATTGGTTTATTATTACATTACATTACATTACAGGCATTTAGCAGACGCTCTTATCCAGAGCGACTTACACAACTTTTACATAGCATTTTACATTGTATCCATTTATACAGCTGGATATATACTGAAGCAATTTCGGTTAAGTACCTTGCTCAAGGGTACAACGACAGTGTCCAACCCGGGAATCGAACCTGCGACCTTTCGGTTACAAGCCCAGTTCCTTACCCACTGTGCTACACTCTGTCCGTTATTCATTTGCAAGTTTTCAAATTTAAAAAAAATTAGTGTGTAACTAAACTACTTTCTGTTTGCAGCAAGGCCTTAAGTGTTGACATGTTTTCATAAATTCTGGTGTCACATTTAGTTGATGTTTTCTAGTGACAATTCTGCACAGTAGAATAGATGTCTAGGTTGACTCAAATGAAAGAGCTTGTATTTGTTTGCATGTACTGAAGTTGTCGGTTGAGTGAACATTGAAAAACAAAACATGTTTTCACAACACAAAATCCTCCATCAAGATCTTTCAGGACTGATATTGCAGATGGGTGATGGGGGGGGGGGGGGGGGGACTCATGAGTAATATTAAGTTTTACCCCGACAAACTGAAATGACTTTCACAGTAAGGAAACCATAGGTGTCACCATGCTGCATTGAATTAATCCTGTATGTGAGATACATACAGCTTATTATGACTATTATATTATTATTAGTTTATTTTTTATTGTCATTGTTGTTATTATTATTAATATTATTATTATTATTATTATAAATTGGAACAAACCGTTACTAATTTTGTTTTCATTATTTTATGCTACTGCATGATTATTATAACAAAGTTTCAGACCTCTGTGACCTTAAAGTAATATGAATGAATATACGGGAAACACATTATTCAGCGGCAAACACAGTAAAGAAAAGCGGTTGTGATGGGCCTGTTCTCCAAGTGGCAGGGGGGAGGGGTGGAGGTGGAGAGGGTGCGTGCTGTGCGTTAAATGTCAGTGATGTTAAGTGACATAATTTCCAGGTAAAAACGTGAAATACTGATGAAACGCGTAGCTTCTCTCTGCTCTGGACTGCAGTGAGGGAAAATACTCCTATTAATAATTACATGTTTAAGTTCAGGCATTAGGTGCTTCAGTTATGAGTACACAGTATCCTGATACAGATGCACAAAGTCATCTTCAAACATTAGTGGTTAATGAGAACAATCTTGTTTTGACACAGTGTCTGTTTTACTGTGTGTGTGTGTGTGTGTGTGTGGTGATAATATTATTCATCATGAATGGTGTCCTGGAGTTTCTACATAATGATATTCTACATAATGCTCAACTCAATTCCAATTAAATTCAGTTCAAATTCTGTATTGGTGAATATAAATATGTTTATATTTAATTTAGAAAAAATATTTTATGTAGCATTAAATTTCTTTGCATCTCATAATGTATTAATATATTATGAAGAATAATATGGCATGATGCTGTACTTCTAATTGTTAGTTTACAATCACTTCAGTATTCATTCCTGCTATTGAAATCCTAACATCTTTACCTTTCTGAGCACTTCAAAATCTACTTCCAGGTAACCATCAGCTAAATTACTTTTTTTTTGTAGTATTTATTAGTTTTTTAATTCTTTATTTATGTTAAATCCCATTATTTATCTTCAGTTGCTGTCATCTAAAAAAATTAGTTAATTATGAGTTACAATTAGAGTTTAAGATTAAAAATGCAATACATTTTATTCATACATGCACAGTAGGCACAGGACACTATGAAATCTCTTCCCTGTTTTGGAACACATCAGAATGACTCGTTGGGCAGCAGTGTAGTACTGCATAATGGGTAACAGGTCTCGTAACCTAAAGGTCACGGGTTTGATTCCCGGGTTGGACACTGCCGTTGTACCCTTGAGCAAGGTACTTGACCTGCATTGCTTCAGTATATATTGTTTATTGTTTATTTTGGATCCCCATTAGCTGCTACTGCTACTCTTCCTGGGGTCCACATAAAACAAGTATATATCCAGCTGTATAAATGGATGCAGTGTAAATGCTATGTAAAAAGTTGTGTAAGTCGCTCTGGATAAGAGCGTCTGCTAAATGCCTGTAATGTAATGTAATGCCTTGTAATGTAATGTAATGCCTTGTAATGTAATGTAATGTAATGCCTTGTAAATGTAATGTAATGTAATGCCTTGTAATGTAATGTAATGTAATGCCTTGTAAATGTAGTGGAGTATATTCACGGCTTTGTGTGCTTGAGCGAAGCACAGAGGCTTTGTCTCAGCGGTGGCTCTCTCTCTGTGGAAGTGAGGAGGTTGTTTTCTCAGGAAGTCAGCTGACTGAAAACCACAGAGCGTTGTTGTACTTTCTTCTTCTTAATTCCTGTTTCCTGGGTGCTCTGTGTGTGTGTGTGTGTGTGTGTGGGTGTGTGTGCACGTGTGCACGTGTGTGTGTGTTTAAGTATGTGCGTATTTTCAAAAACAAAATGTTCTCATGTGAAACTTTTGTCCTATTAATGTAAAGTTACTTGCACAGCATGTGATCCTACTAAACATTCAGTTTCATGATAATAATGATAATGCTTCTTCTTATTAATAATAATAATAATAATAATAATTGGGACAAATTAAGTTACCGTTGCTGCATTTAAGTTTTCTTAGCAGGGTGAAATTCAAAGCAGCTTCTCGTAGGAAGGATTGCACCGAAAGTCATAAGGCAGTTTAGTTTTAAAGCACTGTGTGTATGAGGTAGGGAGATTACAGGATTTAAACGCATGTAAGAAGCTCTGTGCATAAGAAAGAGAAATAATTAATCAAATTATCTATATTACTCCCTCACACACAAATATGCACACACAGAACGGGCATGAAAATGCACACATATTCACACAAGCACACTTCAACACACACACACATGCACACACAGACATACACACATACATACACATTAACACACGCATACATACAGACCCATGCACATATACCTTTTTATAAATGCAGTCCCATTGTGGGTAGACTGCACTGTGTGAAAACTGATTCAGTATCTGGCAGCGCTGGAAAGATCAGGCGATTGCAGGCTCTGCAGCTACAGTATGTTTGTAGTGAAGTGTGCGGGTTCGTAACAGCAGATAGAGGCTGAGTTCATACAGCACCCCCCCCCCCCCCCCTTTGTGAGATTGCCAGCTTTCTCCACATCTGTAACCCACCACAGCTCTGAGAACACAAACACACAAAATACGCAGAAAAAATTCTTCATTGCTTAAACCTAAAAAATTTTACTTTGAATTTTTATACCTGTATTTTTTTAGGTTTTCTCAGTCGAGAACTTTGAGGTATATGTGAATGAACCCAAAAACATTTCACTTGAGAAACCTAAAAAACTTTTTTTTTTTTTTAAATAAGTAAAAAAATAGGTGTAACAAACTGAAGCAAAACTTTATGTTTATCCAGCGAAGCATTTTTTTCAGCTCGTGCTTCAGTGAACCCCTTTCCTGTTTCAGCAGCATGCTCTCTGTGCTGGTGTATATCCCTCCCTCTGTAATCTAATGTCCCGCTCCAGCTTCACAGGAACCCAGATCTTGCGACCTCACAGGCCTTGACCTTTGACCTTTGACCTTTGACTAAGATTGTCATCACTGCCTGACCAGGGCGGCGTCCTAAATGACTCACTTGTTCACTCATTCACTATTCCCTATATGGTGGAAAATATGTAGCACACTACATAGGGAGTGAGCGGCAGAACGAACGCATGCTTTGGGACACTGTTGTCATCACCCTGCGGTGGTGCTAGTATCTTTTGAATATCTGTCGCACAATAACGGAAATTGCGTTCGTTATTGATGTGGCAAGAAAGCGACGTTGCATGTGTTTTGTCCAAACCGGGTGTGTCACATGCAGAGAGCCTGTGTTATTATGCCACGTGCCTAATGCATTCGTTACAGTGACGCAGAGCAGCTATGCTAACAAGGTGCTTTTTCGATTTCCAGAAGCGGGAATGCCAGGAAATGAGCAGGCGGCCACGGGCAGCGGAGAAGGCGGGATAGGGCGGCAGCAGGAGAGGCGGCAGCAGCCGAGAGAGCAGAGAGCAGAGGGAGGCGGGGCTCCAAGCGATGGCCACGCCTCCCCGCCAACCCCCATCCGCTGCACCAGCCCTCAGGTACGGCAGAAGGCTAAGGGGACAACTGGGATGGGCTGAGATGAATAGTGCTGAAGTCAAAGGCATCCGCAGTGTGACATCATGCACAGTATGACATCATGCACAAATCTAAATAAGCTTCTGGACGAACTCCCGTGTATATTACGTTCACATGTGCTTATTCAGCTTGTTCAGAGCAACATATTACACACAAGAAGATATGTAAAAGTGGTTTATAACTAAATAAAAATTTAAAAACAGTTCTGTAAAAAACTTATAAATCATATTCACTGAGAGAGCCCTGTTTTGGTGACCCCAATTTGATACTTTTGTGGACTCCAATAATGCCATTTGATGGAACCCCATCCTTGCATTAGAAGAGTGCCTTAACAGGGAGAGCCACCCAAGAGACCCAAGGAAGCTTGTTTATTGGTGCCTCCTTACCTTGTTCCCAATGGCCTTGATGAGCAGGTATTACTAGCAAAGAAAATGGCAGATCTGATTGGCCACGTGGAAACCAAACCCCCCACAACACCCACATGTCGCGGAGTTAAACAATTCTACCTTGTGTGGGAAAATAGGGCCAGGTGTGTTCCTTTAACATCCTCTTCATATTTTGTGGTATGTTCCGTTTAAGCCCTTTCTGTTGAATGAAAAAAACAATAATCCAACAACAGTAAGAACAGAATTTGGAAATGAATGAAAATAAGTGTGAGTGGGAGCCTCCTTATTACTTCAACTGCTTCGATATTTAGTAAATAAATAACTAGTGAAGTAGCTGTTTAATAATAGAGTGTTGAATTTAATTACAGTATAGTTTCTCCACAGGTTACATTTCCATTCAGCCTGGGAGCTCTTAGCCCCCTTGTCAGGACATCCCAGCTTCAAGCTCTACTCCTGCAGCAGGTGAGAGTAAAACTGTACTCTCCCAAAGTGCACACTCTCAAAGTGTACACTCTCCAAAGCACGCTCTCCCAAAATGTACACTCTCCCAAAGTGCGCTCTCCCAATTTGTGTAGTCTCCAAAGTGCACACTCTCTAAAGTGCACACTCCCAAAGTGTACACTCTCCAAAGTGTACTCTCCCAAAGTGTACACTCTCCAAAGTGCTCACTTCCAAAGTGTACACTCTTCAAGGTGTTCACTCCCAAAGTGCACATTCTCCCAAAGTGTACACTCTCCAAAGTGCGCTCTCCCAAAGTGCTCACTCCCAAAGTGAAACAAAGTGCACACTCTCAAAGTGTGCACTCTGCAAAGTGGACACTCCCAAAGTGCACACTCCCAAACACTCTGCAAAGTTACTGCCTTCATTGTTCAGAGAGCAGGCTATGGGTGATATTCAGTGTGGAGGTGATGAGTGATGTTCAGTGTGCAGGTGATTAGTGGTGTTGTTCAGTGTTCAGGTGATGAGTGGTGTTCAGTGTGCAGATGATGAGTGATGTTCAGTGTGCAGATGATGAGTGATGTTCAGTGTGCAGGTGATGAGTGGTGTTCAGTGTGCAGATGATGAGTGATGTTCAGTGTGCAGGTGATGAGTGTTGTTCAGTGTGCAGATGATGAGTGATGTTCAGTGTGCAGGCGATGAGTGGTGTTCAGTGTGCAGATGATGAGTGATGTTCAGTGTGCAGGTGATGAGTGATGTTGTTCAGTGTGGAGGATGTGTTTCATGTGGAGTGATGAAGATGTTGTATTCAGTGTGCGGGGAGAGTGAGTGTCAGTGAGGTGATGATGTTGTTATCATGTGCAGTGATGAGTGATGTTGTTCAGTGTGGAGGTGATGAGTGGTGTTCACTGTGCAGGTGATGAGTGATGTTGTTCAGTGTGCAGGTGATGAGTGATGTTGTTATTCAGTGTGCAGATGATAAGTGATGTTGTTCAGTGTGCAGGTGATGAGTTTAGCAACCAGCTCCTGCAGCTGATGACCGTACGGCTTGAGGAAAGCCAGCATAGACCCACTGTTCTGCGCAGAGGGATTCCACATGCCAGCCAGCCCAGTGACTCCAGCTCCATATGCAATCCCAATGACAGCCTGATAGCTTCTGTTCAGCAGGCGGAACAACACTCCCGGGCCAGGAGCCACTCCCCCAAGCCCAAAACTCCTCCCTCTGGCCCTGTGGAGCCCAGGAAGAGGTGAGCCTCCTATCTCCAGTGTTGGGTGAGGGCTGTAAGATCCACTCCCACGCCACTGAGGAAACGTCTTATCTTACAGCGTCATCGCTCAGTTCAGAGCTTTGTTTGTGAACGGAGTCTGCCGGTGGCCAGGGTGCGAAGAGGTGTTTGAAGAATATCCCCATTTTCTGAAGTAAGTGCAAGAGCGAGAGAGAGAGAAAGAGAGAGAGTCACTACCTTAAACAGGCAAGAGTATGTCTGAAAGTCAGGATCTGGGGCCTGTATCATGAAGCATGATTACTGAGTTAATTGGATAACCGCACTGAGGCCTGGGGCCTGTATCACAAACAGGATTACTGAGTTAGCTGGATAACTGCACTGAATAAAACCATAAAGCAGGATTACTGAGTTAACTGGATAACTGCACTGAGTAAAAACCTGAATCTTCCAAAATCTGGAACATGGACTGAAGTAAAAAGAGCTGTTCTCGGTTGTACTCAGTGCAGTTACCCAGCTAACTCAGTAATCCTGCTTCATGATACAGCGCCCTGGTCTTGTTGAGTAGTTCTGCAAAGGCGATATGTGAACCTGGAAAGCTCTGCTCTCCCTCCGGTCAGACCCCAGCTTCCAGCACAGTTTCCCTTTGCTGTGCGTCCACAGGCACCTGCACAGCGAGCACAGCCCAGGGGAACGCAGCCTAGCACAGTGCCGTGTGCAGCAGGACATGGTGCGGCACATGGAGAACCAGGTGCGTCGTTTTAAGTGTCAAGACGCGTTAAGCAACGAGAGAT
>NC_057943.1:36912201-36942201 GCF_018555375.3 Anguilla rostrata | reverse complement strand
TGTGTATGCACGCATACATGTGTGCTGCGTGTGTGTGTCTGTGTGTCTGTGTGTGCACATGCATGTGTGCTGTGTGTTGTGTGTGTGTGTGTATGCACATGCATGTGTTGTGTGTGTGTGTGTGTGTGTGCACATACATGTGTACTGTGTGTGTCTGTATGTGTGTGTCTGTGTGTGCGCACGCATGTGTGCTGCGTGTGTGTGTGTGTGTGTGTGTGCATGTGTGCTGCGTGTGTGCTGTGTGCTGTGTGTGTGTGTGTGTGTGTGTGTGTGTATGCATGTGTGCTGTGTGCTGTGTGTTGTGTGCGTGTGTGTGTGTGTTGTGTTGTGTGTGTTGTGTGTGTGTGTTGTGTGTTGTGTTGTGTGTGTGTTGTGTGTGTGTATCTGTCTGCAGGGACCATGGCGTGGGATACCTCACTCCCTACACCTTCTGCCCCCCTCAGTCCTGGACCGGCGGCCTGCCAGAGGCCCACTGAGCGGATTGCCTCACACCCTCGCGCTCCCACCACTGCGCCCATCTCACATCGTGGGACACCGTCATGCACCGAGTCCTTTAACACTTTCCATCGTCACGTCCTTGTCATACCTTCTTATCAAATAAAAGAAAGGCGTGAAGCTCTGACTCTTTTCTCATTTAAATTATTATACACTGCAGGTGTGTGATTATACACACATACACACATGTTCCAGCGCACTGCAGTGTGTTATTATACACACATGCATGTTCCAGTGCACCGCAGTGTGTTATTACACACACAGGCATGTTCCAGCACACTGCAGGTGTGTTATTATACACACATGTTCCAGCACACTGAAGTGTGTTATTATACATACACACACATGTTCCAGCACACTGAAGTGTGTTATTATACACACACACACATGTTCCAGCACACTGCAGTGTGTTATTATACATACACACACATGTTCCAGCACACTGAAGTGTGTTATTATACACACACACGCATGTTCTAGCACACTGCAGTGTGTTATTACACACACACACACGCATCTTTCAGTGCACTGCAGGTGTGTAATTACACACACATGCATGTTTCAGTGCACTGCAGGTCTATTATACAAACACGCATGTTCCAGTGCACTGCATGTGTATTCATAAAACACTGCATACTAATAAGTGTGCACAGAGAGTGATATTAAATGTTATGTGTAAAAGAGGTAACTTTTTGAAAAGTGAAGCGGAATCACACGTTATCCTTTAAGGAATGAATTGGGATCTTGTGATATTGAGTTATTTTCATGTTTCGATTGTGTGGAGTGCATTGCAGTGTTGGCTGTTTTGCTATAATACATTTTAAAAGCAGAATTTCTCCCGTTGAGGGCAATGCTATTGACGGCTGTGATTAGATTTGTATAGCACAAAATGTGCATGCACTGAAAATGGCTTTAAGTGGTGCATTATGATTATGAATAAACAGTAAGATTGTTTACCTGTGCGTCGTGTAGCAAGCGCTTAAGTGACGTATGGTGGCTTTATTGTGCCAAACGCTGGTCGCACATCATCTGAGGTAGAGAGGGAGGGATTTTAAAATGGATGATGTTATGTGGCGAGACTGGGAAGGCTTGGAATCGGACTCTCTACTCTTGTAGAAATAGAGTGTCACAGCATATTTAATTACCATACTGAGTCAGGACCTCGGTTTTAACCTAACCCAAAAGATCCATCCTGAACTACAATAAAGAGAGCCAAATTAGGGTCGTATTAAACTTTCCATAAATTTCACACGATGTGCATTTTTCCTTCAGAAGTCACACAATCACCTTCTGGTTCCATTTCACTCTCATGGGTGAGTTTCAAACTCTGTCAGCACAGAAATCACCCAATGAAAACAAATGCTTGCAGAGGGAGACATATGAAAATAAAAATGCACTTCTTCAGACAACTGATCCATCGTGCCTGGTTTTGCAAATCTGCACGCAATTATACAAATTAAAAGAGGAACCCCAATATTAAGGTTGGGCTTTATGAAAATTCGAAGTCAAATTCACATTAGCTAGCTTGAGGTGTGTGTGTGCATGCGCGCGCTTGTATGAACTGTAGTTCCAATGAAACTGTACAGGAGACAATAGCTCAAATAAAAAACTAATTGTCCAGGAGAAAATGTTACACCCCGTGGCCGTCTCAAATAAATTTTTACATTAAACATATACATAAACAGTTACAAAATGACATCCATTAACTAATATGTTGTAAATATTGTTAATAGAGATGTTAAACAGCAACATCAGAACAGAAGTACAAAGAAGAACAAACAAACAACATAAAAACCTTAAATAGCTTAGGTCTACAACCAGGAAAATAAAAGGAAAACGAATTATTTTAATGTACGTGCAGAATGAGGGATAGTTTTGTTGCCTTTCTGTTTGGATTTAGGCTACACCCTTCAAGGAACTTGAATATATATTTTTTAATTACGCCATAGATTTTCCAGGGACGCGTTACTATGGCCATACAGCCCACTGGTAAAATAAAATATTTAAAAAAAATATAACACTAACGCAGCCGTATTCTGAAATTGCCACACAACCGTTTTGCGAACTTCACAAAAACAAGTGCGTCATTGCACGTTTAATGACAAATTCCGGTCCTCCCCACCGATTGGCAAGTCTCCACGTCCATCAGTATATGTTCCAGTCTGATTGAGCACACCTACTTTCATCTACCAACCAGATAATAGTCACATGAGGTAAACAAGGCCATTTTCGTTGTTGTCCTAACTGTAATTGGAGGAGAGGTTTCGGCGCGGCGTCGGGCAGCCAATGACGTGAACCATTTTGTCTATCAAGTAAAAACGACGCAGAGGGAACTAAAGATAGGAGGGGGAATGTAAAGGTACGGGAACAGGGATGAATCGAAACAAGATTGTAAGAAACTTTATTTCCTCCACCGTTTGCTTTCGTTGCTGTAGCGACACCTGGCTCAAAGAGCAATAAAAAGTAACGTTTTCCACAATGCCGTGGAAAGACTAGCTGCCTAAGAGTTATTCCTCAAAGGCCGCCTAAATTCTAGCTTGGATGTGCAGAGTGGCGAGAAAAGTGACGAACGGAGAAAGCTAGAATTAAAACATATTTTAGCGAGGTTGTCTGGCTGTAAATAAACCGCTAATTCAGTTGTTTAAACCAATTTATTAAACATTTTAATATAATTATGAGCGAGCTCTCGGACTCCACGCAGCAGTCTGTAGCGGGAAAGAGAAGCGCATCCCCTGATCCAGGTCGCGCGTCCCCGCCGTCCAAGGCTGCGAGAGCGGCCGTGGGTTCCGGGGCCCTAGTGCCTGGCCGTCATGATGTGAAGAACAGTGACACTGCAGGGAGAACAGAGACGAAGGAATCAGGGAAAAGCC
The DNA here is from genome assembly GCF_018555375.3 of Anguilla rostrata. Classification (NCBI taxonomy): domain Eukaryota; kingdom Metazoa; phylum Chordata; class Actinopteri; order Anguilliformes; family Anguillidae; genus Anguilla; species Anguilla rostrata. The sequence continues at coordinate 36,938,836 of NC_057943.1, read as the reverse complement.
CAACACACGGCGAGAATGGAAGTGCGCCCATTACAACAAGGAACACTACAGCACTCCCGGAAAGCGGGGACGCGTATCCAAGCACGAGTAGCAGTAGTGGCGTCGGGCCCTGCACTAGTAGCAGCAGCAGCGGGGACGCGCACCCGCAAACGTTAAGTGAAGCAGGAAACGGGAGTGCAGGAGTCAGGGCGCCCTGCCACTCTCCTCCGCCGGAGCAATCTGATTGGGCAGCGATTGCAGCCGCTGAGGCGCTTGCTAGTCTGACTCGAGTAGGTGAAGATGAGCGTACGGAACAGGCCCATACCTCCAGACAAGCCGGGTTTAGAAAGAAAAACCTTAGAAAGAGCAGTAAAAGAGGCTCTCCTGTGGCCAGGGAGCAGAGCCCAACTGCTGGGAAGAGTCTGCTTGCACAGGCAGCAGCTGCAGACAGTTCTACCTCCTCCCCTGAGGGTGGCGCTGTGGACAGTGCTGACAGGCAGAGACTTGGGCTGCTGCTGGGCAGAGAGGAGGAGGAGGAGGAGGGAGATGGATTCTTGTCTGGCTTCTCCTCCTCCCAGTCCTCATCATTTCCATCAGAGGAGGAAGCGGAGGACGCGGAGTGCGCCATCGTGTCGGTGAAAATGGCGGCAGAGACTCGGCAGTCGGTGGCTTCGCTGGCTCAGGTGCAGGTGCGGCTGGAGGCGCTGGAGAGGAAATCTGCCCGCCTACACCAGCGCCTGGAACTCAAGTTGTCACAGCAACGGCGCCCCCATCTGGAGCAGCGCAGCGCGATCATCCGTACCATCCCTGGGTTCTGGGTCACCGCTGTATCCACCCTGTCGGACCCGGCCTGGTTCTGGCCAGGCCTCAGACCAGTTGGTGACTGGCGCCAGGCCCAGTCTGGCTTTTTTCAAAGTTAAAGTATGCTTTAACCTTTAACTGTGAGTAACCAAATTAAACAAGTGTTATGTTTTATTATGATACACAGAGAAGGCAGTGGTGCTTCTTGTGAGGCTAGCGGGTCATCTAAGAGTGCTAGAGCAGCCAGGGGGTTGGCTAAGAGTGCTAGAGCAGCCAGGGGGTTGGCTAAGAGTGCTTGAGCGGTTAGAGGGTTGGCTAAGAGTGCTAGAGCGGCCAGGGGGTTGGCTAAGAGTGCTTGAGCGGTTAGAGGGTTGGCTAAGAGTGCTAGAGCGGCCAGGGGGTTGGCTAAGAGTGCTTGAGCGGTTAGAGGGTTGGCTAAGAGTGCTAGAGCGGCCAGGGGGTTGGCTAAGAGTGCTAGAGCAGCCAGAGGGTCAGCTAAGAGTGCTAGAGCGGCCAGGGGGTTGGCTAAGAGTGCTAGAGCGGTCAGGGAGTCAGCTAAGAGTGCTAGAGCAGCCAGAGGGTTGGCTAAGAGTGCTAGAGCAGCCAGAGGGTTGGCTAAGAGTGCTAGAGCAGCCAGAGGGTTGGCTAAGAGTGCTAGAGCGGTCAGGGGATTGGCTAAGAGTGCTAGAGCGGTCAGGGAGTTGGCTAAGAGTGCTGAGCGGTTCAGGAGTTGGCTAAGAGTGCTAGAGCGCCAGGGGTCGGCTGAGGTTCTAGAGCGGTTGTCAGCAAGAGTGCTAGAGCGCCAGGGGGTTGGCTGTGAAGAGGGCACTGAGTCAGAGCGGCAGGGAGTTGGCTAAGAGTGCTAGAGCAGCCAGAGGGTCAGCTAAGAGTTCTAGAGCGGTCAGCGAGTCAGCAAAGAGTGCTAGAGCAGCCAGAGGGTCGGCTAACAGTTCTAGAGCCACCAGGGGGTCGGATAAGAGTGCTAGAGCGGTCAGGGGATTGGCTAAGAGTGCTAGAGCGGTCAGGGAGTCGGCTAAGACTGCTAGAGCCACCAGGGGGTTGGATAAGAGTGCTAGAGCGGTCAGGGGATCAGGGGCCCTCGTGCTTGGTGGTCACTGTTTGAAGAACAGTGGCACTGCATGGAGAAAAGAGCTGAAAGAATCAGGAGAAAGCGGTTTTTATCAACTTGATTCAAAGCCTGAGGTTTGTTAGCTGCCCATAATCATTGCAAGCTGACCTCAGCTAACTAACTAACAGCTAACAGCTGCTAACTCACAGTGCAATGGGACTCATGGCTGTGGCAGGTTTATTCTCATCGTCTCTGTCTGTCTGGGGAGAGCTGGGGGATCAGTCCCAGAGAGAATCTGTGTGTTTGTGTATGTGTGTTTGTGTCTGTTTCCTTAACTTAAAGCTACTCAGCTGTTGAATCATCCCCTGCTTTCTGCACACATCGATGAGAGCGATGAAGAGGCTCTCAGCTCCATGAGCCATCTAGAGGTGAGAGTGCGGTACTACAGCTACGCATGGCCGTTTCTGCTTTTGATTAGTTTAGCCTTTTCTTTTTATACTGCCAATATAATACTCAGACCCAAAGTTGCTGATGTGCAAGGGTTGTATATAAAGGGGATTGCACAAATCAAAAATTTTAAATACTGAATGTACCCATTTGCTTGTTCATCTTTTGTGAACATTGTAATTGGCTTAAGACGCTCCAAAACTGTTGTTAACTTTTTGAATGTGGCTAACTAGCTAATATTCTAGCTAAGTGATGTTTGCTGGGCCTACAAATAGATTAGTGGAATATTAACCACCCTGTAAACACATTGTCCAAACCGTAGTGGTTCTAAAAAGTGGTAATTCCTGATATTTACAAGGTTCTGGCTATCAGCTGAAGAGCTCTACCTGAGATATAGTAAGCTGCTCAGCTAGTACGTCTACCCCATTGTCCGACACATCCGTTGTCTTGTCCAGCGTTTCCATTTTACAGATTACAGCTAAGTTAAGATAAGATAACATAATATTTTATTATCCATTAACACAGTCATTGTGACTGGTGGAGCAGTTGCGGAAATGGCAGGTTCATTTATACATTTATTCTGCTCATCAGGCAGGTGAATGTGGGGGCGGGGGGGGGGGTGGTGGTACACAGAGCTAAAGTACAGCTGTTAGAAACAGTTGAGGGCTCTTATTAAGGGTGGCAGTATTGCGGGGGGTGGGGGGTGGAGGCTGATATTGTGGCAAAACGCGAGGGAGTATGCATTAAGGCGATACTTATGATTACTGTGATGGCCGAGGTATGCTACTCACAGGACTGATATAGCTGAACCGCATGAACTTGAGTGCGGTGTCGCTTTTATACTACAGTTCTATGAACAAGGCTATTTCTCATGTAATGGTGATTTGTGGCAATTTTAGACAATGGATTATTATTTTATTGTTTATTCGGCTCTGCCAACAAAAATAGTTCCTTTACAATTCTGTTAGCCACTCTAACAACTGTTATTGTTGCCGGGCAATGCTATAAATAAATGCAAAGGCTGACTAGCTTAGCTGGCTAACAAGCTAAGTCACAAATCTTTCGGCAGTGTTAACACAACTGCGAGAAAGAGTCACTGTTGGTTGTCGTGTACATTGAGGAACTGTGCAGAAAGTGCAGATTAGCTTGTTGGGTTTGACTGGCGGTGTGCTAGACTCTCTGCAGATTGTTAAGATGCTGCTGTGTCTCTTCCTGGATTCCAGTTATGGCTCAGATAGAACAGGCATCGGAACTGCTGGTAACATACTCACTGTCCAAATATTTTTCTGTTGTCATCGGGTAGAAGAGATCAAATGCGATGCTATCAAGTGTATCCACTTTGTTGAAGGTGAAATGAAGCTAGGTAACGAAGTAGCCTTTTTGCCGATTCGGGTGTCGTATCAGTCCCACGTAAACAATGCGGATTGATCCTGGCCAGTGATGAGGTTCGAGAGCTCTCATACTGTGTTCAATGACGCCTCTTCAGGTGGAGTCCCTGAAGAACACGAGGATGGGCTACAGGATCTCCTTCCATTTCAACTGTAACTCGTACTTCCAGAACGCCACCATCTTCAAGGAGTTCCACCTCGGTCTCGGGGGTGAGCACGGACTGCGGGGGGGGAGGACTTGTACCTCGGTTGACATTAGGCTGAGCAGTGGGGGGGGTGTAGTCTGAAAACGTTTTTCTGACCCCACTGCAATGTTGCTGTAATTCTCAAGCTGTGTATCATCAATATTTCTTTACTGAGGTGTTTTCACATAATAGAACATATTTATTATTATGTTTTGCAGCCTTGGCAACTCAGTTTGTTTTGTGAGTAAAGTACACTTGAATTGCACTGATTATTTGGTAAAATGCTAGCTTGCTTTCTCTGTCCTGCCTCTCGTTCTCTCTCTCTCTCTCTCTCTCTCTCTCCCATTTCCTCTCTCTTTCATCCCATCTCTTTCCTCTGTCTCCCTCCACCCTTTGCAATAGCAACAGAGCAGTTTCACCTCAGACGCTCTGCTGTAAAGTACGTACTTTCAGTGTCAGAAGCTCAGTAGGGTGGAGGGTATAGCTTTATCTTCAGTGTCACAGCGGTAGCACGTGTGCATTTTGCGCGGGTAACGCGGGAGTAAACTGAATGCTTTGCGCTTCGGTTAGTCAGCAGTCCGGCGTGTTCCTGAACGTGTTTCTCTTTCCTCCCTGCCAGGGTCCATGGCTTCCTTCTCCAGCCCCATCCTGTGGCATCGGGGGCAGGACCTCACCTCCCAGGGGGCTTCTGGGAAGGAGAGTGGCAGCTTCTTCTGCTGGTTCAGTGACCACAGCGAGCCAGGGCACGACCAGATAGCCCAGGTACTGCTTGCAGCAGTCTGCCTCACTGTTAGCATCTGTCTTTCAGTTCATTCATGGCAAATTCAGGCTTCCTGTTGAGCTACTTTTCAAACCTAAGTAGGTATCGGATGTGCTGTTCGCCAGTGTTTTACTGCCAGGGCCCAGATCTGACAGTATTGCTCCAGCATATCCAGGCTTTGTTCAGTGACTAACAGTAGAACTCAACCAAGTGTGTTGAACGGTTATTTGATTTCTTTGACATGTAGAGGTGTAGCTGTTCTACCATGTCTATTACCAAACCATTTATGTTGAACTTAATATCCATTCGAAATCCTTTCCCCTGATACAACCGTACACTGAAACGCAAGTTTAAACGGCTCTCTCTCTCTCTCTCTCCCTCTCCCTCGCTCTCTCTCCCTCCCTCCCTCCCTCCCACTCTCTCTCCCTCCTCTCTCCTTCCTTCTCCCTCCCTCTCTCTCTCTCTCTCTCTCTCTCTCCCTCTCCCTCCCTCTCTCTCCATCCCTCTCTCCCTCTGTCTCTCTCCCTCCCCCCGTCTCTCCTGGCTGTAGATTCTAAAGGAGGACTTGTACAGAAATCCTCTGAGGTATTACCTCACACCACTGTGGGAGCCACGCGAGAACGGCAGGTCTGTGTCCACCACCGAACCGCACAGTTTCCCTGCGTAGAGACTGCAGCACAGCTCACCGTTTCCCTGCGTAGAGACTGCAGCACAGCTCACAGTTTCCCTGCGTAGAGACTGCAGCACAGCTCACTGTTTCCCTGCGTAGAGACTGCAGCACAGCTCACCGTTTCCCTGCGTAGAGACTGCAGCACAGCTCAGTGTTTCCCTGCGTAGAGACTGTAGCACAGCTCACCGTTTCTCTGTGTAGAGACTGCAGCACAGCTCATTGTTTCCCTGCGTAGAGACTGCAGCACAGCTCACCGTTTCCCTGCGTAGAGACTGCAGCACAGCTCACCGTTTCCCTCCGTAGAGACTGCAGCACAGCTCACAGTTTCCCTGCGTAGAGACTGCAGCACAGCTCACTGTTTCCCTGCGTAGAGACTGCAGCACAGCTCAGTGTTTCCCTGCGTAGAGACTGCAGCACAGCTCAGTGTTTCCCTGCGTAGAGACTGCAGCACAGCTCAGTGTTTCCCCTGCGTAGGAGACTGCAGCACAGCTCAGCGTGTTCCCTGCGTAGAGACTGCAGCACAGCTCACGTTTCCCTGCGTAGAGACTGCAGCAAAACCAGCCGTTTCCCTGCTGAGACTGCACGCGCAGTCTCTAGGAGCCAGTTTCCTCGTAAGACTGCAGCACAGCTCAGCTTTTTTTCCCTGCGTAGAGACTGCAGCACAGCTCACGTTTCCCTGCGTAGAGACTGCAGCACAGATCACAGTTTCCCTGCGTAGAACTGCAGCACAGCTCACTTTTCCTGCTAGAGACTGCAGCACAGCTCACCGTTTCCCTGCGTGAGACTGCAGCACAGCTCAGTGTTTCCCTGCGTAGAGACTGTAGCACAGCTCACCGTTTCTCTGTGTAGAGACTGCAGCACAGCTCATTGTTTCCCTGCGTAGAGACTGCAGCACAGCTCACCGTTTCCCTGCGTAGAGACTGCAGCACAGCTCACCGTTTCCCTGCGTAGAGACTGCAGCACAGCTCACAGTTTCCCTGCGTAGAGACTGCAGCACAGCTCACTGTTTCCCTGCGTAGAGACTGCAGCACAGCTCACTGTTTCCCTGCGTAGAGACTGCAGCACAGCTCAGTGTTTCCCTGCGTAGAGACCGCAGCACAGCTCAGTGTTTCCCTGCGTAGAGACTGCAGCACAGCTCAGTGTTTCCCTGCGTAGAGACTGCAGCACAGCTCACCGTTTCCCTGCGTAGAGACTGCAGCACAGCTCAGCGTTTCCCTGCGTAGAGACTGCAGCGCAGCTCACCGTTTCCCTGCGTAGAGACTGCAGCACAGCTCAGTGTTTCCCTGCGTAGAGACTGCAGCACAGCTCAGCGTTTCCCTGTGTAGAGACTGCAGCACAGCTCAGTGTTTCCCTGCGTAGAGACTGCAGCACAGCTCAGTGTTTCCCTGCGTAGAGACTGCAGCACAGCTCAGTGTTTCCCTGCGTAGAGACCGCAGCACAGCTCAGTGTTTCCCTGTGTAGAGACTGCAGCACATGTTGATGGTGTGTATGCAGATGTGTGTGTGTGACACGTTGCTTGTCTCAGTGGACACAGGGGAATGGATCACAGCTCGGGAAACGAGTGTGTGGTGATCTCGGACTCTGAGGAAGATGAGGATGAGGGCGGGGCCCGCAGGGACGAGGAAGAAGACGCAGACACAGGTGAGGTTACGCAAGTGAAGAGATACCTGTACTGATACAGAGAGTTATGAAAAAAACCATTACTAAGTAATTACTGTAGCGGTCTATTCAAAACACAGCTTTCTTGTAACGGTTTTCTGTGCAGTTACATATACCCTGTCTTCTAGGAGCCATTTAGCCCACTAACTACCCGACATTTGAACAGTCATTATCACCCTCAGCATTATTTATTAAGCTCCTTCTTAAGCTTACGCTTCCACTGTTTCATAAAGAAACAGCCTCTCTTATTGAATATAAAACACTGGCTAAAACCTCTGTAAAGTAAATGAATTAAGGCGACTCCATTCGTATAAAACAGATTAGGCCTATAGGCCTAAACATTAAGCAAAAAGAAAAACGTGCTTGAGGCTCTGTGGAAGGAAAGATCTCTCTCCTTTCAGGCAATTCCAGACAGGGGTGACTTCATTTCCCGTCGTTCTGCCTGTGTGCTCTTCTTGTGTATATCTTCCTGCTTTTTTTCCCTTGAGGATTCTGACCAACCGCAATATCTAAACAACTCCACTTGGAAGTGTTTTGGGTTGTCGTAGGACAAAAAGCTTACTGTCCGTTCACTGAATCGGTCTTTGTCTCTTTACATCAACGTTAGCTGTCAGTACCACCACAGAATAAAAGATTAATGAACTGCATTCAGTCTCTAACCTACTAGCTGGCATTCGGGACTCTTCCCCTAGCGCCAGCCAGTCGGCTAAGTTCAAAACGTAGGCTCCAACTCCTGTGAAGAAAGAGAGGCGTATGCATAAGAGAGAGAGAGAGAGAGAGAGCTCTTTTTAGATGATGCGTAAATAGAAGCTGACATTACCGTTGTTCGTCATTCTGTAATTGGGAATACGCAGGTGACCGGTTTTTACAAACATTTACAAAAAAGTGATTCATTTTAAATGAAACTTAAAAAATGGCGTAAACATTTTTTTTTTTTAAATAGGCCTACCCATCGTCGCTGTGATGGAAATTTAACCACCTGGAAATTTCTTAGCGGTCATACGGTCATCGTGACATCCCTGCCTCTTATATGTGCTTTCGCGGGCAGCACGCGAAATAATACACATTGCTTAAGTTGCAATGAATGCACAACTTTAAGATGTCGTATGCAGAATGCATCATTATCATTGCTGACTTTTTCCTCAGTCTGTCACATATTCCATTATTTCCCGACTGTGATGGGAACAGGGCTGGGGTCAGTTCTATTTCAGTGGATTGAACTGGCAAAATGGCCGTAGTCTTGCATGGGGATTTTTTCATGAGGCAAATTGAATAGTAGTTCCCCTGGAGTGCCCTCAGTATTTATAACTCGCTGACATCACATTGAGGGCCACTCACAAAGAACTCTGGGATACCCCCTTCAGCATGAAGCCTACATTGTTGCTGGCTCCGTCATTTCTGTTGTCTATCACAGAAATATTTCAAAATATTTTTAAATTGTATTTGTATTTTAAAGTATTTTTAAAAGGCTCTAGATAGTATTTGAGAAAGTATTTGGTTTCCCCGGAAAGTATTTTTTTAAAGGTCAGTAAAGCGTAGAAAAGTATTTGAATCCAAAACCAATACGTATTTGATCCAGGTCTGCTTGTAAGTAACATGCATGTGCAACAGTTTGCTCGTTCACGCCGGATTGGAGAAAGGCAGATCTCCATGGTGACATCTCAACGTTCTTCAGGGTCAGGTGACAGCGAGGACGGCGAGCAGCACGACGACGACTCCTCTGACAGAGAGGAGGAGGAGGAGGAGGACGAGGAGGAAGAGCTGGACGTGGAGGAGCTGGACGAAGAGCAAGAGTCCAGCAGCCCCGAGGTCAAAGGGCAAGAGGAGGAGGAGGAGGAGGAGGAGGGCGGGGCCGGGGGTGGAGCCCAGCACTGAACATCTGAATATGTTAATGAGGATCGCCAATAAGCCATTTTAAGCACTCGTGCTCTCAGAGCCCTCCTCCTTCCCCCTCCTCCCCTGCCCCCCCCCCCCCCCCCCCGAGAGATGGGCCTTCCTCCGCCCCTCCGACTGTAAAACCATTCCAGCAGTACCCAGAATGCTGTGCATTAAACAGCGCTGTAACGACAAGCCATTCAGCCCTTCCCCGCGAAACACGCCTGTTCATAAAGAACAGTAGCGCTGACGATATCCTAAAGCAGCCCTCTGCTCTCCTCTGTAAGGTCCTGTGTTTGCCCTGGTCACATGGGGACTCTGCTACTCTGCTGGCCAATTAGGTGCTTTTCATGTTTTAGGGTAGGGGTCCCCAGTCTTATCCAGAAAGGGCAAGTGTGGGTGCACACACCTGATTCTACTAATCAATCACTAGAGTCATTGCTAAGCACCTTGATTAGTAGAATTCAGGATCAGGTGTGTGCACCCACACTGGCCCTTTCTGGATAAGACTGGGGACCCCAGCTCTAAAACATGAAAAGCACCTAATTAAGAAAAATTAACAGCTTGTTAAAATTTTGGGATTGCGGTTGAGGTTGAAATGAAAACCAGCACACAGTGGTCCCCCAGGACCGAGTTTGAGAACCTCTGGTCTAAAGCGTGCATACTGGCTGACAGCACTGGCATTCAGTTATATGTAAATATATTTTTGAATATATTTGAAGGGTTGTTTTTAGGAAAGGCATTTTTGGTGACAGTCGATAGTGGTAATGCACATATGTGCCCAACCACTCGTTATATTCACTTGCATACGCACGCACACACACACACACACACACCTCACACTGCAAAAAACCAACTGTCTGTCTTAACAAGCGTGTCTCGTAATCAGACTTAAAATGTTTCTCTCAAGTAGAACATAACAGCCCGCTTTAAGTTACTGTTTGCTGTAAGTTAATGTTCTTACCCCTTTGGCAAATCTTGAAATGAGCCAAACTGTGTCACCTGATTGGCAATGTTTTTTGTCTAATTTAGCCAAAAAAAGTAACAGAATTAAGATTTTAAGTCTAAATTCTAAGATCTCAAATACTTCATTAGATTGACTTTTGGTTTTTTGCTGTACGCTCTCACCCGTGTATGTCTACACCACTCACGCTCGTGAAGGTAGGATGGTGCTTTCAGGTTTCGATTTCTGGCCATCGGTCTTATTCAGGCATGCTTGTTCTGGTATCCTATTGGTTGCGGGCTTGTCTGAGGTCACATGATCAGTGCTTTGAGGTCAGGTCCGCGCAGGTCAGCAGTGAAGGCGGGAGGCTCTTATCTTGGTTCAGTGTTAAGAGGCCACTGCTGTCCGTACAGCTGCACCACGTCCGTGATCCACATAAACAAGGCAAATAGCAGCTGAGAGCAGTGCTTTAAACCTCCATTTGTAAATACTTCCTTTATTACGGCTCCTATATTCAGGGTTATTTGTAAAACTCGTGTAGTCCTTATTTAATCCAACCTACTCACTTTGGACCAGCCCAGTTCAGGAGTAATTAAAATGGCCGACCCCAGCCGTGGTCGAGTAGTGAAAGTATTCAGTGCGCTGGACAGTACATCTATCGCTTGTTTACTGGAGCCCGTTTAGTACAGAAGTCTGGAAGACGTTGTGGTTCAGTCCTGACGTGAACTTGTGGCTTAGTCCAGACGTGTTGGCGTTTTTTGAAGTTTTAGTTTCAGTCTTTCGTTTTGGAGAGGTAAAGAAAAGGAATTTTTTTTTTTATTGCTTATGTAACAGGTTGTACGTTTGCCGATATTAGTGAAAGTGGAGTTATGGTGACGTTTAAGGTGATTAAGGTTATTTATTGTGGGAAACGGGCCTCGGTGTTTGTGGTTACTGCCCCTCTAACATCCTGCTGTTTCAATGACATCACACTTTTTTAGATTGTAAATATTGATTTTCATGGTTTTCTCACTTGGAAAACAGTTGGGCTTTGTAATCTTTGCATTTACAATAATAATAATAATAATAATAATAATAATACCATTCCTTTCCATAGTTTGGAGTTTGAAATTGGTAAAAGCAAAAAAGGTATTTTGTGTGCTGAATTTACTTTGAATGGACAGTTTTATAACATAGATAGTTTTTAGTAACAGATGGAAATAATGTACAACAGCTACTGTTCTGTATTTTTTTCTAATAAAGACAGATTTGGAACCTAGTTGCTCGTGAATGGAATTCATTCTCATCGGAAGCCTGTGCCTTGTACAGTGGATGGCCTAACCAGTCAGAAATCTGCATTGCATTTGGTGTGTGTTTGTGTGCTTGCGCGTGTGTGTGTGTGTGTGGTGTGTTTGTGTGCACATGTGTGTTTGTGTGCGCGTGTGTGTGTGTGTGTGTGTGTTTGTGTGTGTGTGTTTGTGTGTGCGCGTGTGGTGTGTTTGCGCGTGTGTGTTTGTGTGCGCGTTTGTGTGTGTGTGTGTGTGCGTGTGTGTACGTGCGTGTGTGTGTTTGTGTGCGCGTTTGTGTGTGTTTGCGTGTGTGTGTGTGCACGTTTGTGTGTGTGTGTGTGTGTGATTGTGTGCACGTGTGTGTGCATGTGGTGTGTTTGTGTGTGTTTGTGTGCACGTTTGTGTGTGTGATTGTGTGCACGTGTGTGTGCATGTGGTGTGTTTGTGTGCGCGTGTTTGCGTGTACCTGCGTGTGTGTGTTTGTATGCGCGGTTGTCTGTGTGTGTGTACGTGTGTGAAGAGATGTCCCATGATGCTTTTCTTCATGCACGGCCCCCTGTAGGTGGGTTCAGAAGAGAGAGGGTCGCGAGGCCCGAAATGTGCGGTGGTAGCAGCGCCGGCGTGCGCGTCCTCGCCCGCACTCGCGTGCGGCATCAGAGGGTACCGCACCGCGAGCCCGCGGGACCGTCTGTGCGTCTCAGAACCTCAGCTCGGCTCCGTCCGTCACACGCTGAGCCGAGAGTTCGCTCCGGGGTCACGGGAAACTCACTTTCACATTTTATCAAAGAAGATCGTTCCACGCACCGCCTTCGCCGTGCTCCTGATGCCGAGACAATGTGACAAACGGCTGGGTTCCAGGGGAGGGATTAGGGACCGGTTTAGCACCCAATGGAAGACCAGCGTTGGCGAGATCCAGGTTGTAGAGGTCAACGGCCAGGAGGTTGGTGCACTGTGAAAATGTTCAGCGTTAAATCAAGTGTTAAATCTCACGCTGTTAATATGAGTTCATAATGGCCGGAGGGGAATCCTGTAGACTCTGTTAGGCTTGTCACTGAACGTTTTACTGTGGGTGGACGTGTTAACTCAATGTGAAGTGCATGCACACTGGAAAAAAAGGAGGGAGAGTTTGTATCTTTGGGAAGTCGCCCTAGTTTTCCTGCTCGACTAAAGAAAAAACTCAGCTGGCGGAGTCTGCTACTGCCACATGCTGAGCATGTAAGTGTAGTGGCGGTAGGTGTCCAGAGGAGGCAGTGTGTTTGAATTTATCTGCCTGCACAAAGGTGTGTGTGGTTGGGGTTCCTGTTACCACCAGCAGGTGGCATAATTGCTTAAAGAAGTTTTTTTTTCTGCAAAAGGTCCACTATGCATCAGATGAAAATTTGACATTACACTGTTACATACTCACAGTAAAAAATATTACAATAAAATACTTTGTATCAAAATGTTAAAACGTCAAAGACAAATTTGGAAAGTCTAAAGAATTTGTAACTACTGTATATGATTCAAATATAATTCAATATAAATATAATGTAATTCTAGAGACCGGCCTGAATTCTGTTCAAGAGTTAATGTTATCTTGCAAGTATGCAGTAAACTGTGTGGTTAAACAGAAAGAAACCTTTAATGACATAAAGTCTTTAAGAGTTGGAAAAGAGCTTAAGGTGGCTTTGTGAATGGAAAATGAGAAACAATTCAGCTGGATAACTAAGTCACCTTAAGCCTCCTTAGGCCCTTTTCCCATTATGGCTAATAAGAAACAGCCAAAACACATTTGGGGGTATTTGCCCTCTAAAAATATACTTAATGTTTGGGATATAGTTACAGCAAGAGAAGATATAATTGTGTGGAGGATTTCAGATGGTTATAATTATAGGCTTTTTAGATTTCCCCCCCCCCTCCTCATGCCCCTCCCACTCCTGCTCAGAGTTCTCCCCCAGGCTACTCCCACTCCCTGCTCAGAGTCCTCCCCCCAGACTCCTCCCACTCCTGCTCAGAGTCCCCCCCCCCCCCCAGGATCCTCCCACTCCCTGCTCAGAGTCCCCCCTCCGCCGCCAGGCTCCTCCCACTGCCTGATCAACCCCCCACAGTTTGTGTTTTGTTTGCCGTAGCGGGTGAGATGGCTCCATTCCGCGCTGGCCTGCCCTGGGCAGCGGTATATTCTCCTGGTCATTGTGCGCGCTCCAGTCTGGACGTTTTTACGGTCACTGTGAACTTTCCTCCCGCCACTTTCCCACACCTTTCTGCCATTTTGTTTCTGCCTCTTTCCTTCATCTGATAACCGACCCCGACTGCGCAGCTGACTAAAAATCAGCAGGGACACAGAGACGCCCCCTCCCAGCCACACAGACACACACATACACATACACACACACCATACAGACCCACACACACACACACCTGCACACATGCACACAAACACACACACACATACACATACACACACACCATACAGACCCACACACACACACCTGCACACATACACACACTCACATTGCACACACACCACACACACACACACGTACACCAGACACACACGCGCACACACACACCTCACACACACACACACACACACATCACACACACCACACAAACCCACGCACACGCGCACACATGCACACACACGCACACACACACACCTCACACACACACACACACTGCACAGTGCAGTATGTGCTGATATACTGTGCAGCAGAATGAGACATTCGCAGGCAGGCAGGTAGGTGGATAATCTGTATGTTTAGCTGTGATGTATCATTAGCTGAGGGTGAATGGAAGGTTGACGGGGAGAGGCTAAGTGATGGCTTTCAGTGTGGGCGCTGTGGAGGTCTGGCAGCACGGTGTTTCTGTGCAGAAGCCCGGTTTGGGGATAATGTCTGTCTGCAGAGGCAGATTTCCTGCAGACGTTCGGGGCGCAGATGCTGTTTGAACTGTGAAATAAAGGCCGTCCTGTCAATGGGAACCATAGCTTAGCTCTAGGTAACACCGCCCTTGGGCACACTCTGAATTATACTTACCTTGGTCTGACAATCACTGCATCAGGAAGTTTCTGCATGGCAGTAAATGCATTAAAAGAACAAGACCAGGTTAAAACCTAGTATATGGCTGCACCTAACACACGTGATCCGGCCGACCAATGGTGTAACTTCGTAACTCAGCCGACCAATGGTGTAATTTCATCACTCAGCCACTCAGTCAGTCACAGACATTTGCGTTTGTAGGGCTGGCCCCGCTGGTGCGGTCCAGCCAAAAAGCTCAAAGAGCAATATATGCAATAAAGAGACAATAAATATCCCAATTAGAATCTGGTCCAAATTGTTTGACAGTGTAATTCAACCTATTGCGCTTTATGGAAGTGAGGTCTGGGGTCCACTCAGTCAGCAAGACTACATTGCATGGGACAAGAATCCAACTGAAACCCTACATACTGAATTCTGCAGAAATACAAAGGAAAACACCAAATAATGAATGTAGGGCAGATTTAGGCCGGTTCTCATTGGTAGTAAATATACAAAAAAAAGTTAGAAGTCATTTAGATAAACTGAAGCTATGCTAACATGCTAACGTGATCTCGCAGGGAGAAAGTGCGGATTCATTTTATGAAATGGATTCTGCAAGGACTGATCACAGAGCGCACCTTTATCTGCAATCCTTCAATTGATTAGAATGTTCTTAACTGAACATTCTAATGCTGATGTAACAATTACAACTGGTAATTGAAAGCGATGGCGTTCTGGAACACTGACTCACAATTTTGAAAAAAAACATTCTAATTAAAACATTAAAAACAATAGCTAAAGTGTGTTGAGCGTACTGGTGCAAAATGGCTGCCGTGCATCATCCAGGTGGGTCCTACGCGTTGGTGGTGCATGAGGTGAGTTCCCACCCATCACTGTAAAGCAGTTTGAGCGTTCAGAAAAGTGCTATATAAATGCATTCATTCATTCATTCCATAAACCTACTCTTCAAAAATGTTAGTCACAATTGGTGTGACCTTTCCCAGTGCTTGGCTTAATTCTTCGGCCATACGTTTAGGCGTAGGCAATGCTGTTTGGCTCCAAGTTGCCACACATATACATCATTAAAATTAAATGTATTCCTTCATTACAGTTGATCCTGAGCAGTGTCTGAGCGATTGCACACATTAACTCAGTGGTCACTGTATCTTACACTCGCGCCAGTATTTCTGAAAAGCAGAGCTGTCGTGTCCGTGAATGCTGCTGAAATGCTGATGCGTGTCTTTGTGATGTCTGGGCTGTGTGACCGTCGCACTGTTCTTTTGGTTTGTCGCGTTCAGCATTAAAGCGGCTCCATGTAGCACATAAATTCATTACGTTACAGGCATTTAGCAGACGCTCTTATCCAGAGCGACTTACACAACTTTTACATAGCATTTTACATTGTATCCATTTATACAGCTGGATATATACTGAAGCAATTACGGTTAAGTACCTTGCTCAAGGGTACAACGGCAGTGTCCTACCCGGGAATCGAACCTTCAACCTTTCGGTTACAAGTCTAGTTCCTTACCCACTGTGCTACAGTCCGTCAGACTGCGTACCCATAAACACCCCCCTGTCCTGGGATCACTGGCTCCGGCGTCTAGCTGAGGACTGAGATTAAGGTGTTGCCCGCTTCCTGTAGACATGGTTTGGGGACTGTCACATATGCAGGGGCTGATTAGGCTGTGCCCTCCTGGACGCACACTGCATTCAGAAACTGCTCGGCCATGTGTGAAACAGTGCACTTGCCTACTATTGAGTAAATAAGTTACGTATATTGTATAGTATACTTATTTCCGGGGTTTTGCTGAGTGCATTAGGGAGCACACTTTTGAGGAAGTAAACCACACAGAAGAAGAGGCGGAGCCACCTTTGGGTCCCACAAATCAGAGAGGAAGAGGCGGGCCATCTTTGGGTCCCACAAATCAGAGAGGAAGAGGCTACAAGGGGTGGGACGTCTTATGACAGGAGGATGGTTTCCGCATCCTGGCTATCGTGTGTTCAGTAGACAGTAGGCCTATGTAGTTTGAGGACATGGTAGTTAGGAGGCTGTTTCGGACAGGGTCCTGCTTTTCATGTGAAAACTGCTGGGCAAGATTTTGGTTGCCTTGCACATTGGCTTCTTTAAATCAGGCCTAAAGGCACACCTGTTCCTGTTTGCCTGTTCCTCTAACTTTGGAACGCTATCTGACTTCCTCCATGTTTTTCTTGTTCTTGTTTCAGATTTTTTTTATAAACGGGATGTTTGTATGAAGGCCCTCCATTGCAGCTTGTCGTTTTGTATATAGTGTAATTGAATCGCATACTGAACTTCAACATCCAGGTGTTCCTGTATTGTACCGTCTCTGTTAACTAGCACACACATCACACATACACACACATAATACACACACTGCAGACCACACAACATACACAACTAGTTGCCACACATGCACACACACAAGCATACATACATGCAGGCACACACACATACACACGCAAACCACTCACATGCACACAAACATACACACAGGCACACACACATATTAATGGTCTCTGTAATTCCCTTCAGTTTAATCCATCAGAGTTCAGAGTGAGTTCAGGTGTGATTGCTGGTGTAAAATGCAAATTTACATTGACAGGTCTGCGTTATTCAACCCTCAGTAACACCAAGTAAGGGTGTTAATTTTGGTGTCTGCAGTGGGGTAGAGGGGTAATGATTGCACACATTCAAAAATACTCCATGTTCGTGGTTTCCTTCCCACCACCAATCCAGATTAGAAATCCCAGACCAGGTTAGCATCTCTATGGTGTTCACTGAGGTTAGCATCTCTATGGTGTTCACTGAGGTTACCATCTCTATGGTGTCCACTGAGGTTAGTATCTCTATGGTGTTCACTGAGGTTGGCGTCTCTATGGTGTCCACTGAGGTAGGGTCTCTATGGTGTCCACTGAGGTTGGCATCTATATGGTGTTCACTGAGGTTAGCGTCTCTATGGTGTTCACTGAGGTTAGCGTCTCTAACAGAGACGCTACGCTCTTGCCTAACTCTCTCTTTTTGTGACTTGTTTCCCTATTCCACTGATGGTGTTCACTGAGGTTAGCATCTCTATGGTGTTCACAGAGGTTAGCGTCTCTATGGTGTTCACTGAGGTTAGCGCCTCTATGGTGTTCACTGAGGTTAGGCTCTTGCCTAACTCTCTCTTTTTGTGACTTGTTTCCCTATTCCACTGATGCCCCCCCCCCACCCCCCCACACCCCACCGCCGGGACCACAGCTTCCAGATGGAGGCAGTCAACCTACCCTGTATAAAATAAAGGTCAATAAATGAATGGTTCATACGACCTTTCCTGACATGACCCGATGGATTAAAAATTGGCTGGACCGCGTCTTGTCCCTCAGAACGCCCACCCTGAGCCTGCAGAGGAGGACTGACTCCTCCTCTGGAGTCCGGTTCCTCCTCAGGCGTCCTCCTGCACTCCATCACGGGGCGCTTCCTCACCACAGTCGCCTTGCATGTGTGGGTTTAAGCCATGGCATTCTGGGATAAATTGTGATAAATTCTTCATAAAATGCATTACGTGAATAAAATTTCATTTGATATTCAAATTTCTTTTTAGGGCTTTTTCATTTTTATGGGAGAGGACTGTGTAGAGAGAAAGACCTTAAAAAAAGAAAACCTTTTAAAAAATTTAAACTGATGTCTGTTCTGTGTGTCATCCTTCTCATGAGCTCCACTGGTGCATCATGGTCCACGTGGAGGCTGTGACATCGGCAGTCTGCGTGTCGCGTTGAGCGCTTTGGAAATCTGTTCCCTGTGTTTCCTGGAACAGGACATTCCAGTCCATCTCCGGAATGTTCCCTGCTAGCCCCATGCTGATCCAACTCCCCTGTCCCATGGAGGGATAGTAGAACCCCAGCAGCACCCCAAATACTCCCCACAACTCCCCAACAGCACCTCAAATACTCCCCAACAGCACCCAAAATACTCCCTAACAGCACCCCAAATACTCCCCACAACTCCCCAACAGCACCCCAAGTACTCCCCAAAACTCCCCAACAGCACCCCAAATACTCCCCTAACTCCCCAACAGCACCCCAAATACTCCCCAAATACTCCCCAACAGCACCCCAAATACTCCCCAACAGCACCCCAAATACTCCCCAAATACTCCCCAACAGCACCCCAAATACTCCCCACAACTCCCCAACAGCACCTCAATCTCCCCACAGCACCCCAAATACTCCCCAACAGCACCCCAAATATTCCCCACAACTCCCCAACAGCACCTCAAATACTCCCCAACAGCACCCAAAATACTCCCTAACAGCACCCCAAAACTCCCCAACAGCACCCCAAATACTCCCCACAACTCCCCAACTTGTGTGGCAGGTGTGTTGCGCTCAGGTGTGCGCATGTGTGATCATGTGCATTCGTGTACAGAGCAGGTCAGTGTTTCAGTAGAGTGGTGTGGGGTACAGAGCAGGTCAGTGTTTCAGTAGAGTGGTGTGGGGTACAGAGTGGGGCAGTGTTGTAGTAGAGTGGTGTGGGGTACAGAGTGGGGCAGTGTTGCAGTAGAGTGGTGGGGGGTACAGAGCGGGTCAGTGTTTTAGTAGAGTGGTGTGGGGTACAGAGCGGGTCAGTGTTGCAATAGAACAGTGTGGGGTACAGAGTGAGGCAGTGTTGCAGTAGAGTTGTGTGGGGTACAGAGCGGGTCAGTGTTGCAATAGAACAGTGTGGGGTACAGAGCGGGTCAGTGTTGCAACAGAACAGTGTGGGGTACAGAATGGGTCAGTGTTTTAGTGGAGTGGTGTGGGGTACAGAGCGGGTCAGTGTTGCAGTAGAGCGGTATGGGGTACAGAATGGGTCAGTGTTTTAGTGGAGTGGTGTGGGGTACAGAGCGGGTCAGTGTTGCAATAGAACAGTGTGGGGTACAGAGTGGGGCAGTGTTGCAATAGAACAGTGTGGGGTACACAACAGGCCAGCGTGGTGTCTATAGAGCTGTTTGGGGCTCAGCGGGAGCTTGATAGGGCCTTTATGAGTGACCTCTTCCCCACAAAGGCCAGGCCGAGGGTGGGGGTGCTCTGGGGAGACACATGGGGGGATGGCGGGGTGTGAAAGCTCACCCTAATCCCCCCGGTTACCCTGTTTCCCTTTTTGTTAGCTGGAGCACCAAGCTGCCAGGAATCCCAGGAATTCTAACCCCCCCCCAGTCCTGCTCAGGACAATGACATCAACATCTCTTACAGCGGCCATTACTCATGCAGACTGGGGGGGCTGTCTATTTGTGTTTCTGCTGTTCCTGTCTAATTCAGCCAGATGCCTATTCCGCTCATTTGCATAAACACACCTCCTGTCTGCCCTCTACCCTCTGACGGGCACAGTGACGGACGGCTTGTCTCAGCGGATGACCGGGTCCTTCTCTCCACCTAGGGACCGTGTGCAGACAGAGCCGTGTGGGCGTGGCCTGCGGTGGGGCATCTGGCTTTTATCATGGCAGCGCTGGCTGCAGCATAAACCCCCTTAAGCTACTGTTTTATTTTAATATGGATCTCAAATCGACAGATAAGCGGAAAGCACATTGCGGATTGGATGTGGTGGGGTTCGGGTTGTGGGCCTGGGGGTGGGGGAGGGGGTGGTTACCAGGAAAACTAATGGATGGGGAAGCAATGAGCTCGGGGAAAAGGGAGAGAAGGGGAGAGAGGTGGAGGTACATGGGGCCCTGCAGATTGACTTTATTTTCCAGGAATATGTCGATAGTAATGATATCAGGACATATAAGGAGTCCAGCATCATCAGCATATGTACCTGCTAAAGGGATTGTGTGTTCATCTTCTGCCAGCTTCTCAGCCTGCTGGTTACAATTTCACATGACAAAGAAAGGAAAGTGCCCTGAAATTTAAGATTTTACCATTTTTGTACGAAATAAATAAAAGAATAATTTCATTTTGCATTTAAGTGTGCGATCAGCTCTCTGTCCAAAACCAGTAATTCAGTGCCTGCACATGAGAGGCAGAAGTCCGCAGCTGTGATTCTCCCTGCCTGCCTAGACCTTCCACGTGTTTCCATATAACAGCATATTTTATGCTACTTGTGCGGAGCGGGAATTCAACACAAGCAATGCATTTTTTAATTGCACAAGCAGGTAATTATTTATTTAAGTGTCAAAGTACAGTGTGTCCAAGACGGTAATTATAATTAATTAATTATATGAAATACGCGCACGCGTGTCCTAACATTCTCAGGCTGACACCGGCATGGAATGGGTTAACGCGGCTAGATCAGACGGAAAGAGAGAGAGAGAGAGAGAGAGAGAGAGAGAGAGAGAGAGAGAGAGAGAGAGAGAGAGAGAGAGAGAGAGAGAGAGAGAGAGAGAGAGAGAGAGAGAGAGAGAGAGAGAGAGAGAGAGAGAGAGAGAGAGAGAGAGAGAGAGAGAGAGAGAGAGAGAGACGCAACACCTGCCAGCACTTGACTGGAGGCTTAGTGCAGTGGACAGGCTTTGTATACTGGGATATGTTTCTTTTTCTCTTTCAAGAGTTTTGAGAAAGCGGGAGGCCGGAGACACGATTAATCAAACGCATCAAAGACTTTCTGACACATCACAATAGGCTTGGCTAAGATTGCGCACTTCGTTCCTTTCTACTAACTTTTTACAACTTCAGAAGCGAAGCGGACTTTCACAAGTGGATTGTTTGAGGGTGATTTAACTCGCGGAAGGGTTTCGGGTGGCTTTGTGTCGGACGGTGCGCTGAAACAGGGTTTGGTCGCCAGGCGCAATGTAGCGACCATTGGGGGAGACAGCATCTACCTGCACCTTGGCAAAGCGAGCCCATTGTAATCTGCAGCACTGCGAAAGAAAATATTACCAGGTATGTTCCGCGTTTTTTTCTATTTCTTCATCTAATACACTGCAAAGCTTGAGCTTGAGAATCGGAATATTAAAACGTGCTGAAGCTGTTGAAGCAAACGAAGAAAACTTGATGAATTTACGGTCTGCTGAGTCTCAAATCTGGTGCATAAACCTGAGTGATAGTTGTGCTTGTTAAAATCACGTAAAATGTCGCACTTGTGCAGTGAACAATAGTCAGTATAGCAGCCTCAACCGTTTGACAGCAAAACCCTCTTGTACCACGGGGCTGTGGTACTTCGGTCACCGGTTGGAGCTCGTCGCCGAACGGGAAATATTTTAGCGCATATGTAATGGTAATTGCTAAAATGAGAGAATTCGCACATTTATTTCCATTTGAACGAAAGTGGAAAATCGAATTGCCTTTTTAATTTTTATTTTTTTACGTTGTTTGCCATTCGCAAAGTTCTTTGCATTTGTTTGGCAACTTTACTCGCGCAAACAAGATGCGCTGAATTTATTTGCTCAACGAACCTGCAACTTTCTTACAGGGTAGATGGGATTCTGTGGCGCATTATGTATTCTGGTTTTAGTGAACTTATTCATAATTCATCTAGGCGGTTCCTGGCTGAAGTGCCTGGTCTATACATAATGTATTTGAAGTTAAAAGCAGAACCGTTTTGGTGACCTATTATAAATGCCATAAATGTTCATCACCCATCTGTTAAGGTCCAGGCTAATATAATTTAGTTTGCCTTGGTCCTTGGTTATTTAAGCCTAATCTGTTTTTAAATTAACTTAAAATGGTGTGGACCATGTATAAACACTCATAAAAGGTTGCATAAAGTGTAATCTACCACATTTGGAAATACATTGAACTTTATGTATTCCGTATATAAGAAAGTGAGGTGTGCAATGTGCAAAAACAGCAGGCTGCATGAAGATGCTGGGGCGGACATGAAAAAGCTTTCAGCCATTTTACAAGTTCAGTGGTCCCAGTTCGGTCCACTCCTGTTAGTTTGGACAGACTGGCTAATGGCGTTTCTTCCCTGGCCTAACATGGTAGGCGTCCATGGCAGTGATGGAAAATTGTGGTTTTTGTTGACACGCTCTGTCAAGGATGAAATGGTCGGACGGTACAGTCATACTTCAGGAAGTGCTGTGCTGTGTGTGTGCGTGTGTGTGCGTGCGCGCGTGTGTGTGTGTGTGTTACGCATCTGTCCAGGACTGCCCTCATACTTACATGTGTATGTGTGTGTGTATCAGTGGGTATGCATGTATCTGTGCATGTATGCAGGCTTGTGTGAGTGTGTGTGTCTGGATGTGTGTGTACGTGTGTTTGTCTGTGTGTATGCGTGTGTGTGGGTGTGTTTGTGTTTGTGTCTAGGCCTGGTCTTTGTGTGCTTCTGTGTCTCTTTTCACGGTCCTGTTCTGTACCTTATTCAGTCTTTTATGTGAAACCAGCCTCCAGCAAAGCGAGCAGAAATATTTGGGCTTCTTGGTTTTGCTCCGTGTCACATTCCTGTGTGATGTCCCTTTTCATGTTTCGAACACAAAAAGCCTCTGAAGCTCTGCGGTCGGTTAGGCACAAAGAGAGAGATGAGAGACACCCCTACCCCTTACCAGGCCCCCCCCCTTAACTTCCAGAATCTTCAGAGTGTGCTCCTTGCACCAAATTGTCCTTAAGGATTTGGTGCATTCTGGTAGTTGCTAGGCAACTCCTCACCACAAAATACAGCCAGCCTACTGAGACTGTTGCTGTGACAACCTCAATGAGGTGTCAGAGGTCAAATGGGGGTCAAGCAAGGCTCCTGGGGTCAGGAGGGGGGGGGAGCTGGTGAGGGTGGAGTGATCTCTGCAATATCTTTTGCTTTTTCGTCTCACCATACTTGTCTGCAGTTAGAAAGCAGTGACAATGACAATGTCGCTATATTTTAAATTACATTGAAAATATAACGGAAGAGGAAGGAACACTTTCCCATCAGGCAGTGTCTCCTCCCCACGTCAGGAAGAGGAACACAGATGTTCTGAAGCTGACAGACCAGGAAAGCCAACTTAACCGAGCCAGTTGGCCTTTGTCCAGCTCGGAAGAAGCATTTATTTATTTATTTATTTTTTTAATTACCATCGTTCTCTCCATTATTCAAACTTTTCTCCCGGTTTGGAGCGCCGGATTGTACGCCAAAGCCGACGCCAGGACTGCCACGTCCTCCCTGAGGGCTCCCTGTGCACGCCCTCAGTAGCGTGTCAAACGTTGCTCGGTCCCGCCCACCCGCGACATTATGCCCAATCACGTGCTTAGTGCAGAATGACATCGCATGAGTGACACGCTCATTGTCCTTCATGGTTGGTATCACCTGGGTAATGACACAACTTGATGCGTGACTTTAAAAGAGAGCGTTGTACTGGTGAGGCGTGTGGCGCGGTCCTTGGGTTGGCGGTATGTGACCCCCCTCGCGCCCCCCCCCCCCGTGCAGGCGGGGGATTGATCCCCACCATGCCCCTTTCTCAGCTGCGGACTCTTCTCTATCTGTTGCCCTCTCAGATTTTTCCCCGTCTGAATAAAGCAGACGCTATGAAAGGAGAGTGGGTCTGCCCTGCTCTCTTTTTAGGAAATGTCTCTTTTTTTTGGGATTATACTAATAATAAATAATAATATATTATTTACATGAATAGTCTGTAAATGCTGCTTGTTGAATATAGATGGAATTATGAATACTTTATGACTGCTGTGTTTTGTGGGGTCAGGGCACTTGTGCGTGTCACTGGGGCTTCAAACGCGACAGCACTTGACGTGACTGAGGTATGTTAAACCCTCTGATCCTCTTCCTACAGCAATGGACACAATGCAGCGGGCAAAAGGGTAGCTAATCCAGCCAGCTGCCCCTGCCAGGGGCATTAATCCTCCATTCTGCACATTCCTGGGCTGCGGCCAGTGGGTGAGCCGGTGCCTGGCAGTGCGCAGGGTCATTACTGTAAGCGCAACATCACAACATGGCAGCCAAAACAGGCCCTTCTCCTAGCAACAGCAGATCCGAGCAGATCTGCTCTGTGTGAGTGTAGATTTGCTCTGTGTGTGCATAGATCTGCTCTGTGTGAGTGTAGATCTGCTATGTGTGACTGTAGATCTACTCTGAGAATAGATCTGTTCTTTGTGAGTGTAGATCTGCTGTTTGAGTGTATATCTGCTCTGCGTGTGCGTAGATCTGCTCTGTGTGAGTGTAGATCTGCTCTGTGTGAGTGTTGATCTGCTCTGTGTGAGTGTTGATCTGCTCTGTGTGAGTGTAGATCTGCTCTGTGTGAGTGTAGATCTGCTCTGTGTGAGTGTTGATCTGCTCTGTGTGAGTGTTGATCTGCTCTGTGTGAGTGTAGATCTGCTCTGTGTGAGTGTAGATGTGTGAGCGTAGATCTGCTCTGTGTGAGGTAGATCGTCTGTGTGCGTGATGTGTGAGTGTAGATCTGTTCTGTGTGAGGTAGATTTGTTGTGAGCGTAGATCTGCTCTGTGTGTGTAGATGCTCTGTGTAGTTGATCTGCTCTGTGTGGCGTAGATGCTTGTGTAGTGTTAGATCTGCTCTGAGTGTGACTACTCTGAGAATTTGCTTATGTGAGTGTAGATCTGTTCTTTGTGAGTGTAGATCTGCTCTGTGTGAGTGTAGATGTGTGAGCGTAGATCTGCTCTGTGTGAGTGTAGATCTGCTCTGTGTGAGCGTAGATGTGTGAGTGTAGATCTGTTCTGTGTGAGGATAGATTTGCTCTATGTGAGCGTGGATCTGCTCTGTGTGAGCGTAGATCTGCTCTGTGTGAGCGTTGATCTGCTCTGTGTGAACGTAGATTTGCTCTGTGTGAGCATATATCTGCTCCGCCTGAGTGTAGATCTGCTCTATGTGAGTGTAGATGTGTGAGCGTAGATCTGCTCTATGTGAGCGTAGATCTGCTCTGTGTGAGCATAGATGTTCTCTCTGTGAATGTGCTGTAGCATCCCGTGGTGTACAGCTCTTCAGAAGAGGGATGGCAGAGGGACTCCACCCAGGTGTAGATCAGGTTTAATCCCACGTCTGGCAGTCGCAGGCAGGTGAGCAAAGCAACCGCAGGTTTATGTTTGCGCGGAAACTGTGGCTTTAATGAATGAAACCGCCCTAAGCTCCTGGGGTTAATGTTCTGGGCTCTATTTTAATATTTTAAACACAGAGGAGAATACTGTCTGACTGCGGCTTAGCACGGCTTTGTAATTATGACATAGCTGCAGAGGGAGAGGTCCAGGTAGCTTCAGTGTAGCCGTCTGCCTAAAGTCTGACTAATAACGTGTTTGAGTTCATGAATCTTTAATCACGCTTAGGGCAGCCGGTTCAGCATTAAACAGGTTAGTCGTGTCTCTTGAAATTGCAGGTCTTTGTATTCATCCGTCTTTATTTGGTGCACTTGTTGATTACTCAGAGGTGCGCGTTTTCATTATTTTTAACCGAAATCTCAGTGGCTCTAAAATGCTAGTATGAATTGGCATGTCAGCTAGTCGCTCCTCCAGAGCACAGTTGAGTGCGCTTGCCTCCCTCTGAAATCTGTCCAAAGCACACATTTTAGTGCTCTGCTTTCAGAAATCTGTCCAGTGAGGTGCCCAGTGTTTTCTAACAAAGTTTGGCTCACTGTTATAGTGATATTACCGTTTAAGAATTGTATTCTCTACCTGTGCTTAGAGCAAACGTTTAGAACATAATGTTTCCTTTAAACAGCCTGAAGGCAAATATGTTGAGAATTAACTGATATTTCAAACCAGATGTGGTACTTTGCGATAAAATCACTCCCTGTTTAAAGAGAGAAGTGAATAGACCAGCTCTCATTTTACCTTCAGAGCCGTGTAACTGATCGACTGTCCTGGCACCAGTAGTACCTGACCGACTGACCTGGGATTTCTGGTCCTGTGCCAGCCACTGACCTTGGATTTGTAGTGCTGTGCCAGCCACTGACCTGGGATTTGTAGTCCTGTGCCAGCCACTGACCTGGGATTTGTAGTCCTGTGCCAGCCACTGACCTGGGATTTGTAGTCCAGTGCCAGCCACTGACCTGGGATTTGTAGTGATGTGCCAGTGACCGACCTGGTGTCAGTAGGAGGGACGTGGGATGTGTTTACCTGATGAGTCATACCAGCTCTGTGCATACGTCCCACCAAGCACTTACCCTGGGTTTCTTATTCTTTATCAGAGCTTCCTTCCTCTGGCACTGTCTCGTACAGGCCACACAAGTTCAGTCACGTGGCGCCACGTGAAACGTGAACAGGAACATTCTCCAAAGCATGAAGATTAGATATGAAGAGTCGGGAACCCTCCAGAGAGAAAGGTCCAGCATCCGCGGGGTTTCTGAGGAACACCGTTTCAGTTCCAGCTGGCTATGAGCAGAGCTCAGGAACTCGACCTCTCCAGAGGAAACGCGCCTGCCCTTCTGTCAGTTCTTTAAAATAAAAATAACCACCTGGTTCTGGAAAGGTGGATTAAAGCAAATCCGAGATATTCACTCAGAATACACGGGAGCCTTCTGATAGAAGCTTCCAGAACAAAGAACACTTAATGTAATATAAGCAGCATAGAAGCGGTGATGTTTGTTATGTGTGATGTGATGCGCACTAAAAGTGGCATTAGCGTGAACAGTAGAAACAATATGCCACCGGTATTAAAAGCCATATAAACATAGATGCAGAAGAATCTGTGCAGCTGCATGTGGCCCAGTGTGATGCTGCCCAACAGCTGTGTGGTATAAATAGGAGGGCTGGTAG